>NC_054704.1:40092770-40133063 GCF_016097555.1 Gigantopelta aegis | reverse complement strand
CTAAGTCGCCCGCCTCCCCGGAACATAAAGGATCTGGCCTTGTTAAGGTTCCCGTTGGCGTACATCTTGAGTAAAAAGAAAATCGATGCTTTGGTGGAGCTTTGTCGGTGGTGAAACGTTAATCGTGGGATAAAAAAGATACCGAATAAAGGCATTTATCTTAGGCCATTCTTTCTTTTTAGGTTTAAGCTAAAGTTTCCTAGGTGTAAACCTTTGTCCGTGTAAAATACGTGGAAACTGCGAGTCCGTATCGTGTTGATCGTATCCATAATGACATACTGGCATGAACATTTTAACTGTACTATGTTGTGGTTAGATCGTTAATTCCACTAGCCATGAAACCGCATGCAAACAAAGTATTCTGGAGAGGCCTTTAGATACCATTTATTTTACAACGAGGTATTGCACATACATGATAAACAACATATATAATACACACACACACACAACCACAACACCCACACAGAGAGAGAGAGAGAGAGAGAGAGAAGAGGAGAGAGAGAGAGAGAGAGAGAGAGAGAAGAGAGAAGCACAGACAGACAGGACAGACAGAGACAAGACAGACCAAACTTATTTGCGACAACAGTGCAATCGTTTACTAATGTCTTTGGTATTCGGTCTGAAAAAATTATATTCGAAATATTCCGATGAAAATGAACGAGCGAAGTATTTCGAATACTTAACTAAAATAACAACCGACCTAAAATTATCGCTCTAAAACAGGTTTTTAATTGCGTAATGAACTTTTAATAATCCCTTTACACACACACACACACACACACACCTTTCAAAAATAAAGTTACGATAGGAAACAAATACAAATTATGAAGGAGTGTCTGCTTGGTAGCTAATCTGGCTATATATTTTGACTTCTCGTCTAGTATTACTGAATTAGTAATAACAAATTATGAAAAACACTAAAACAGTATGACAGAAAACAAATATACATAGGAAACCACCAAATCAGTTCACATTTTTTTCAAAAAGAGCTAAAAGGTGTAAAGGAGAAAAATCAATTCACAATACTTGATAATTTTAAAATAACTATATCAAGGTTTTTCGATAATGGTGCATTAGAAAAAGACAGCATGCCTTTAATTTTATAAACGTTAGGATTAGTTCTATAATATTTTCAAAACATAGTTTGTGCTAATATTTTCAATATTTAGATTTTTTCAATTGTATAAATAATGGTATTCATTACCAATATCAGTATTACAAAGTTTACATAGCCTGTTTTCTTTAGGAATGTTAAACCACCAGTTTCGATAGGTAATCTTAAGTTTGACGTACGCAATTTAGTTACTAGTATCTAGTTTGGAACGATAATCTCGTCAAATAGGTTTCGATGTAAATATCCATTTTGAATAACGTACAAAATTGGCCTCTATAAGAGTTTATATTATAATATCCGAAATCCACTGTTGTATAAAGTGATCGCAATGTTTTTGTTTTAATTGTTTTAATTTAAAATCGATATATTAATTAGTATAGATATTCCCCATTACCATATTATCAAAAATACATTTTTAAAATTAATTTCAGCCGCCCACGTGACGTGCTACAGAGCAGTACCCTGATCAAAATCCTAGGGGGAAGCACTACTTTTTATAAACAAATGAAACACTATACAAATTAAACCCTGAGATGTGTATGCTATTTTCTGGAGTAAAAGAAAAAGTGAGATTCTCAGACGAGTTCTAGTCTATGTTTGCGGGTATTTTCCTGTTTCAACGTTACAGACTCTTGTTTCACTGTTATAACTTTATCCAAATGTGTTACAGGTTTGTAGACTTAATTAAAACTACATTCCCTGGAATATTTTTATTATTTAAGCATATAGAACAGAAAATCCAATTACGTTTGGTGCATATATGACGCCGCACTCCGCATTGGTTTCAATACGCTGGCTTATCCAGGTCAAAAACAAAGCCATGATTTTGAAAGTGGAACACTTTTGACGGGCTCGTACCGATCTCGGTTTTCATTGGCTTATCACAAGTATAGAATTCCCCAACAAGAGATCACGTGAGATTTCGCAATTTTTGAACAAATTTAACTGTCTTGATTTAGGGGTCGTCTCATATCTCCAAAACATTTATATCCATAGAGGTATGGTACAACGCCTTTCCAGGGGTCGGTGAGTGGGGGATTTGCCTTGAAATTTTTAGTGGCCAGCTGTTGGCATACGCGTTACATGTAAGGGGGTGTTACTAATTACATAATGCTCTAGGGGTAGAGGAAGAGGGTACTGAGTTCGATTTACGTAACATTTTTCAAGACTAGATCTATATGTTATTTGTATTCATTACTTAGACCTAAAAAGGTGTTTTTGGGAAATGCGCGGTCAGTCTAGGATCGATCCCCATCGGCGGGTATACAAAAACACCATGGTATGTGATATCCTGTCTGTGGGATGGTACATATAAACGATCCCTTGCTAAAAAAAAATGTAGCGGGTTTCCAAGGCGCGTGTGCAGGGATTTCAGCGGGGTTGGGGTTATAGACTGTGTTGAGCGAAGTTTATATGGGGCCATGCTCCCCCAAAAAATACATTTCAATTTTGTTTAAGCTTGGGCAAGGGTTTCGACCTCCAATAGCCTCCCCCTGCACATGCACCCGATTCCTCTCTAAGATTATATGTCAAAATTACCAAATGTTAGACATCCAACAACAGATGGAAGGAAGGATAGGATATGTTTTATTTAACGACGCACTCAACACATTTTATTTACGGTTGTATGGGGTCGGATGATTATTAAATCAATATGCTTTATCTTTGATGTTGAATTTGTCGATTTGAACACGTCAAATTAAGAAGTGAAAACGTTCATTGTCTACTTTAGTATATTTTATTTTAAAAATATATACATGATTAATGTGTTACTAGTATACAAACTAAACTTTGAAAGTTCTACTAACACTTTATAAAATATCAGTTCTGAAATAGGAAGGTACGACTGTCGATAATACGTTGTCAAGATCAAACCGGTTTTAACTAAAGACTAGTACCGTATTCTCAACCGGACGTTCTTCGTACAGCGCAAGATTTCTCTTTTAATTTTTTGAGACGAACCCTACAATTTGAAATCGGCAAACGCACGTGTTAACTGAAACTGACAACAGGCTGTTGTTTGTGCTTTGCCGAGCTATGGCGGCATGGGCGACGAATCAAGCGTATACGTTTGACGATATGGTTCATAGCGAACACACACGACTTTTTTAAAAGTGCATTTGAGCTTGTATTTCACATTTGTACATGATGTTATAATATGGTATCCAGAGAATGTAACTTTAAACTTAGTGTTCATGTTTACGGCTTAAAATTAGGACCTGTTCCGTTAACTGTACTGAAGTTTCTTACCTGGGGTACACATGGCAGTGTTGACCTGAATCGTACAGGAACTATTGAGTTGACATTTGTGGTTCTCACACTGGAGAGAAAGCCGCTACGAAAAAAAAAAAAAAAATATATATATATATATAGAGAGAGAGAGAGAGAGAGAGAGAGAGAGAGAGAGAGAGAGAGAGAGAGAGAGAGAGAGAGAGAGAGAGAGAGAGAGAGAGAGAGAGAGAGAGAGAGAGAGAGAGAGAGAGAGAGAGAGAGAGAGAGAGATAGAGACAGATAATTAGGTACTGAAATATAAAACCACTATTTGTGTTGCTAAAAATTGTTTTAAAAACAATAATAATAAAAGTAAGTTTATATAATATTAAGTTTCAAAATGAAGACTGACTACAGATTATACAACATTAACTAATATCTGGTATGTAGCATACCTTTGGCCATTTCTGAATATCAGAAAAAATACTGCCACGCTTGACAGAAGGCGCGTCGGCGGTTGCTTGGTTCAAATCACATATCATCGTGGAAACATCAAAGTTGATTGACGTGCATCTGACTCTGAAAAGACATTGTTGCGCACAACGCAAAAGTCCGTAATCCTTAAATATTTTAAAGGTGCTATGCAGCGCAGTGTCTCGTCTTATAATGTGACTGAAGTGGTCAAGGTTTGTACACAAAGGACACGAACACCTTACAACTCCATAGATTTGAAGATACGTCGCAAAAACAGCGAACACCAGTCTTTTCTTCATATCGCTGGAATAACTTTTATTACAATGTTTACGTGATACTTACTTTTATTCTATATTTTAATTTTATATATCTGTGATATATGCTTTTTTCACAGTTCTTTACTGTGTTTTTATTTGACTCTTGAATTTGTATATTGATGTTGCTCGTCACTTTATTTGTTTCTATTTACCATAGTTTGGCACCCAATAGCCGAATAGTGTTTTTCGTGCTGGGGTGTCGTTAAACATTTATTCTATTCTATTCTATGCTTGAAATAGTATTCTGTGTACATTCGTGTGCAAGGAGGTAAAGATGTAATGTCGTGGAAAGCGATTCGTGGAAACCGCCACAATCTTTCAGATGTCCTTTCGACTGCTTTGTGCAGAGATATTATTCCGTCATTTACATTGAAAACGTATATTAACATTTTATATACAATAACCATACAAATGACCCATTTGGAATAATCGTATTCCTGGTATTAACCTGTATTACCCTTATGGTTAAAATATATTGTTTCATATCAAAGTGATACGTCCCATGAGAACGACACGTGGGACGTCATCGATTGGTACAGTACAACTTGGTACGTCCACCAAACGGATTGAGTGATATAAATTAAGATCGATTGTGGGTAATAAACAGAATATTACTCCCGCTAGCATACTGTTTGCATTTACCATAGTTTGTCACCCAATAGCCGATGTATTTTTCGTGCTGGGGTGTCGTTAAACATTCATTCCCGCTACCATTTCGTACTATATTTATGTAACTGGCTAAAGCTCGTGACAATTGAAAATTATTTCACTCGGGACATAAACATGATACGAAATGGAAGCTCGTTTAATATCCTATAAATCTTACTGTGACGCATGAGGTAGTAGTCTTGTTCTCAATCGAGCATACACTGCCGTATGGGCATCTGTTGTACTCGCATTGGGAGGCAAGACACTAAAGCGAACAGATGAAAATCAGTCGCATGAAAACCATGAACAATTTCATTTATATTAGCAAGCCTTTTTCAACATATGAATTTAATACAATAAAAAAATTGTATTGAAAAGGGACAGACCCCTAGTTTTTAAACACTACAGCATATTATTCACTGTTAGAGCCGTTTGGTATCACTGAAATCAAACATTACTTATATTTTATTATTTAAATTATCCATTTCTTTAGAACCAAATTGTTTCTGGACATTCTGGTGTTTGTAGTACGTCGTAGATGTTACGTAATTAAATTACTCTAATATATCATTCTATAATACTTACTAACAATAAAAATAGAATTACCGCCGTACTAACAAGGCAATATCATTAAAATATATTCAACTCGTATCATCTTAAAAGCTTGTTTTGTTTACGTACCTGTGGCCATTTCTTAACTTTGGTAAAAATGCTTTTATTCTTGAATGATGATGGATTTTTGTATTTGTGTTGAAATATCAGTTGATAGACTTACATCTAACCCTTAAAAAAACACTGTTTGACACACCGCAAAAGTACTATGAAGGGCAGTGTTGTGTTGTATTAGTTGACTAAAATAGTCAATATTTGTACACGCAGCACAAGAACCCGTTACAGCTTCATATATTTCAACAAATATCAAAAAGATAGGGAAGATAAATATTGTCTTCATTGTCCACAAAATGTGTTCTTGTTTTGTTGTAAACTTCTAGTTTTATCTGACAATTCATTTAAAAGATCCACCCTTCCAAAATGCACTTTTACACTTTTTAAATTTCTTTAAATTTAAATGAATCAAGGTATTCAATCAAAAATTATTTTGTAAATCAGAATTCAGGAATTAAAAAGTGTGCTATATTACTGTGTTTAGTGATAGTGCGATTTGGTTTATATTCCGTTTATTTCACCAAACAGGACTTTATTTGTTTTAAATATGTGCGACGTTATATAACCGGTGAGCGGGACGTAGCCCAGTGTTAAAGCGTTCGCTTGATACGCGGTCGATCTAGGATCGATCCACGTCGGTGAGCCCATTGGGCTATTTCTCGCTCCAGCCAGTGCACCACGACAGGTACATCAAAGGTCGTGGTATGTGCTATCCTGTCTATGGGATGGTGCATATAAAAGATCCCCTGCTGCTAATCGAAAACAGTGGCGACAGCGGGTTTCCTCACTCACTATCTGTGTGGTCCTTAACCATACGTCTGACGCCATATAACCGTAAATAAAATGTGTTGAGTGCGTCGTTAAATAAAAACATTTCCTTCCTTCCTTATATAACCGTTGTTAAAATTGCAGCATTAAATAAGACTTTGTTTTCTTTTTATTCGTTATTTAACATATTTAACTCGATATAAAAACAAATATTAATAATTTTGTTTTAAAATGATGTATTAATCAAATTATAGTGTTTTTGTTTAATGTATTTGTTAAATGTGTGTTGAATAATAATTGCAGATTAATAGTTCAATATCAGCGTTGTAAAATTAAAACAATTGTGTAAATAATAATTTTTAGAACATTGTTTTATTGTTTAAGACACTTAACTTTAAATGTACTATCCTGAATGTTGCCATGTGACATATTTATGACTGACTAGCAGATCAATTTTTTATCAATAAACTTAAATATTAATGATATTTTCCTCTTTAGAATAACTGTAGGTTTCAGGTTTAACCTTTTCTGGAAATGCCAAGTGGATAATAAATACTAATACTATTTGTTAATCAGTTTCGGTAATGATTTCTGTACTTAGGAAATACAAATATTTATTATGCATCGGAAATATAGGATGGGTATTCTGTAGTCGTGGAAGACAATATTGAAAAAGTACAATTAGAAGCCGCAAGATTAATCATGGATGTTGCCTAAATTTGCATCTAGAAAGTCTTTGTACTACGAAACTGAATTAGCAACACTTACATTCAGGCATCATTTCAATAATCTGTGCACAATGTTTAAAATAATGAAGGGTATGTCTTCTGATTATATGATACCAAGTCTCCAACAAACAGCTGGACAAAGAGCCTCTTACATGCTGAGAAATCGGAATGATACGTCTTTACCCCCTGCTAGAACTAATTTGTAGCACAACAAATGTCATTCCAGCCAACCCGACGAGCTCGTTTCGGTGGGAATTTTCTCTAAATAAGAACATTACACATACTGAATTGAAAAATGGCCGTTTATTTTTAAACAACATTATATTGACACACAACATTGAACAATTAACTAATTAAACAAAATTCCCATCAAATGTAGGCATTAAATAACCACCACTAATACTTGCAAATTACGCACTACATGTACATTTGCACTCTGCAAATATTCGACACCATGTAGTGTGCAAACTGCAAGTATTCGCCGTCCACCCGAGCTGGGATGATAGGTATAATGTGCAGGTCCGCCTGCCTGAGACTTTAAAGGGACATTCCAGATGTTATCGACTAACAGAGACTGTTTAACGATTGTAATTATATATCAAATAAATTTTTCTGCATACAATATTAGTGGCCGTATATTAAACGTGTTTCTGATCGTTCTAATATTTGTACTAGGTTAAATTTCATTTTATTTCCTAAAATATATTTATTCCTTACATACGAAATTATTTGAAGACAAAATCCAGTTTGGGCTTCTTGAAAATATTAAGACGACCAGAAACACATTGAATATACAGACACTGATATTCTAAACAAGAAAATATATGTAATATATAAGTTTAATCGTAGAAATAGTTTATTAGTCGGAAACATCTTACAATGCAGCAAACTCAGGAATGTCCCTTTAACTTTGAACACAAGTAATGTAAGCGTCTGTATTTATCTAGACGAAAAGAATGTAGCCACCTTACATGTATATAAAAGCAAACCAATAATCATAATAGTCCCACAAAGGACTAAATCTCCCTCATCACCTGATACTAATAAGAGACATTACAGGAAACACTACAGCTAAATAATGTCCATAATTGTTCCGCTATGGATTAAGTCTGACTACCCACCTATATACATGACTGTGAATCAGAGACAAAGCCCCATGCCCCAAAGAAAAACTCTACCATCTTAATAAAGACCTACCCAGGGCTGTTCAACAGCCATCAATAAAATGTTTCCTGTCTACTACTGTGTATTCCCAAGACATGATAAAATCGCCTTGCACAGTATACGAACTTCCCACCAGCAAACAGCAAAACATCTCTGTTTATACCTAAAGTTGATTAAATATATATATATATATATATATATATATATATATATATATATATATATCTTTCTTGGCAAATGCGGTCACATTATATTAATACCAGACAGAGGCAATGTCTCATGTCTGTTAACTAGTCATAAGCTCGAGGCATAGCCTACCCAACTATTATTCAACAGTATATTTTGAAATTTTCATCTTGCTTATAGGCCATGTAAGACTGGGATCCTGATGTACTTTTTAAAATGTTTCGGATTTCTACCTACCCATTGCTTGGATTTGCTGATCAGAAAAACCTTGCATGGCTGCAAATGTTGCTAATCCGATACGAAAACTGTGGCTTTTGTACAGTTTGGAATCAAACCCTGCCCACTGCACGGATTTTTCCAACTGAATACAAAAATAGGACATCGTGATCGGAATGCCTCCAGGAAATGCGAAGGGCATAATGAACTATCCCGTCAGTAACTAACCATCAGTTTGACTGGCGGCCTACCCTGATTAAATTTAATGCTGGGATCATGACACATTCTTTGTATTGTAACCCCTTTTTAAGGGCTTGATGACTTCATTGTCAGCTCCCCAACTCTCAACAATGCATGGAAGGCAGTCAAGTGCATGGTCTTAAGCACCGATCGACTGTATGCACATGAACATGTGAACCGAGTGCACGTAATATTAGCAGAGATATGGGCAGTCAAGTATCCGGCTGACCATTTAGGTTTTTTTTAGCTCCTTGCAAAAGTTTTTTAATGACGAAGTTGTTGGTAGAATCAATTGCTCCTGCAAGCTTATGTATAAAAGAGATAGCCGATACTGTGGATAAAATTGTGGCGGCTACCATGCGCTGAGAGAAACAGAACGTAATGGAATTAGCAAGCAACGGAACTGAAAGTGGTTAAAGGCTCGTGCATACGTGAATTTTGAAGCTTCTGAAAGCGATCCATTTAACAGAGCTTGGATTTGATCTCTGAAATGGTGTGTGGCGACGGCGCAGTCACAGTTGGTTCCACATTCACATGTGCGGCTCGTTCGCAGAATTTTAGGACAGCTCCGTCCAATGGTTGTTGCGAGTCTTGTGGTGTTGTTATTGTACCACCGCCAGTGGGTGCCGTCATGCTGCTAGTGTGTAGCAGACCCATCAAACCTCGTTGCTGCAGCACTTCCGCAACCGTATACACCAGCTCGCTTGTTTCTGTCGCCGTCTGTCTGCTACCTTCTTGTGGCGCCTACACTGGTAAACCTGGTGCTGCAGGTATACTGCGTCTCCTATGCTGCTGTACAACTGGTTCCCCTGGTGCTTCAAATCTTTGAGGCCGCATTACTTTCCTCTTACTACACACCTTAGCAGTTGTAGCTTTACGCTTAGGTATCTGCAACCAAATACTAGAGTCGCATCCCAAAACGTCTAATACACAAACAAACCAGTATATGACCTTTTAAAAGCTATATCCCAACATCTGACTCAATTTCAAAGTCAACGTGCATATATGATTAAGACTCAGGTTCAGTTGTACAGATTTTTTTATTTTTTTTAAACCCAACTATATCACCCTTTTTTCTTCTTGTTTTTAAAGCTATATCTCTGCATTTCTGACATTCAAAGTCATACGAAATATCAAACAACTGACTGCTTGATGTCCTTGTAAGGCCATAAAGTCTAAATGCGACTTAACTCCAAAGTCGATGTATATGTCTGACTCAACTTCCAACTCATGTTAGTTATAAAAACAACCAACCACGTGATCCCTTCGAAGGCACACAGTTCAAATGTGACTCAAATTCAAAGACAACATCTGTATGAGTTACATTCAAAGTCATATATAAATATTTATAAAACTAGTGTAAATGTGACTCACATTCACTCACACTTCACGTTTGACTCAAATTCAAAGATAACATCTGTATGATTCAAAGCCATGTATATATAAAACTTGAGGAAATGTGACTCAAATTCAAGGTCAGTACATATTAATAACTCAGACCAATGTCATATAATATATGAAACTAAAACAACTAATTCCTTGTCCTCTTCTAAGGCCGTATAGTTCAAATGTGACTCTAATTCAAAGTCCGTATTTATATGACTCAACTTCAAAGTCATAAACTATAGCTATATTATATATCATATATAGTCCAAATGTGACTAAAGTCGACAAATATGTACGACTCAAATTCAAAGTCAGTACATATGAATAACTCAGATCAAACAAAAACAAAATCCAGTTTGAGCTTCTTACAAATATTAAGATGACCAGAAACACATTGAATATACAGGTAATGATATTCTAAACAAGAAAATATATTTAATATGTAAGTTTAATCGTAGAAATATTGTATTAGTTGGAAACATCTTACAATGTAGCAAACTCAGGAATGTCCCTTTAACACGTTAATCGCCAATGTCTCGCTCGCCTATAGACAAAGGAATCTTGGCAATAGGTACCGACAATATGGAAATAACACCATGCAGCTGAATACAATGCAAAATAACATGAATTAATAACGTTAAACTTGTTACCACTAATAAAAGAACCTGTTAACGTTTGAAGAACAATGTTTTTTCAACTAATATTTCTTGCGACTTGTGTTTGGCGATATGAAGTGAACCGGTGCTTCATAGAAATTTTTGAATGGTACCGATTAATAGCTATTTAAAGTTTGGAATTATAAACCGAATGGTGAGATCAATGTAATCCATTTGCCTGCAACAAATACACTTTTAATAAAAGTGGGTTTTTTACTTCAATCGTCAGTTTATCCATTCGCTAACCTACGAGCTGAAAAAGGACATTGTCAAAACACTTGATGGTACACTGACTCAGTTCGTCCCGTGCTCGAATACTCGTGCAGATTTTATTGTTTAAATTATCCATTTCCGTACATTCAAAGTGTTCTTGGTCATCCTGGTGTTTTTAATATCACAAAATGCATTTATCACATTTTAAAAAACGAACGTGCGTCTGAGAGATAACAGTTATGGAGTCGAGTTTTAGTATATTTTTAGAGGGTATTTCACCATTTCAACGTCACAGACTCATGTTTCACTCAATTGTAACGTTATTCAAATGTGTTACAGGTTTGTAGATTAACTAAACTTAGTGTTAATATTCATGGGCTGAAACTACCGTCTATCCCTTTAAAACAACAATGGACTACGAATCTGTTGGGTCGTTGCTCACGCGCTTACTGCTTATGGTTGTGCTATACAAAATAAAATCCCATATGCGACCATGTTAACGTTTGTGCTTAAAATCACTATATCTATATTGTACCAGATTAAATAAAATTGCATACATTTTTAGCCCAGATGAAACTATTTGTTTTTACAACCAACACACATTTATAACCAATCACAGGACTTGTGGTGTTAACTTCTCTGTCAAAAGTTCGGTGTACCTCGAACTTTGACCCAGCCGGAAACTGGTTTAGTGCTACCTTATTCTGACTGCTACGTCTGTTTGGGGGTTTTCCCGCCGTTAGTTAGGAATCCATTGTGCGCGTAGTGCGTACTGCGTTTGACTGTTTCCATGTATACGTATTTATCCATGTGCGTGAAGCTTGCTTGTCCTTTTGGAGGAAGCTTACAAAAAAGAATCGAAGTTATTGTCTAAAAAAAATTAACATTACCCATCAGGCCCGTAGGAACGACTTTGGGAGGAGGAGGGGGGGGGGGCGGAACACTGACGGATCGGGTACAAATTATATCAGATTTTGGTTGCAATGACAAACATTAATGTGTAAACAAATGCACACAAGTTGGGGGGGGGGGGGGGCCTGCACATAAGATAGATGTAAAACACTTGGAATTATGATTATATAACACATGTAATATAAAACATGTAATATATCTGGGGTAGTTGCTTGATTTGTGTAGGGGGGTGCAACTTTTAAAAGGACAACTACATTATTGCGAAGTATACTAAAATGCGCGATACATATGCAATCGTCCCCTATTAAATTTATATTCAGTGGGATGTAGGTTTTTGTTTGTTTATTTTTGTCTATAATGTATTTTTTCTTTTGCAATGAAGTCATGCCTGATTTCCCAACTTCCTGTGTCCGTATTGTCTGCGTAATGCGTATTGGAATGACCACCGAGGGCGTAGGGAATTAACGCATTAAGCTAGGATTCCATGTGTCCGTAGTGCCCTATGCGTAGTGCGTTATGCGTGATGCGCTAACAACGGTTTCTATTGAATTCAATTGAAGCGATTCCATGTGTACGTAATGCGTGATGCGTAATGCGTGATGCGTGATGCGTTAATTCAGAACTCCTCGATGATCGTTCCAATACGCATCACGCAGATAATACGGACACAGGAAGTCGAGAAATCACGTGTTTCCTAGTTTTTTTGCGGCAATATCAAAATGCCTCGGAACATTGTTCCAGAAGATATTTTAGAAAAATTAATAGAAGAAGTGGTGAAGCAAAAGCCGTCCATATATGACACTTCAAGAAAGGACCACAAGGACTATGTGAAGAGTGTCAATATATGGAATAGCGTAGCAACTATACTTGACTGGGAGGGAAAGACAGGTAGGAAGATTAGACCCACATACACATTATATATAATCAAACCTGATTTTTAAGTGGTCATGTTTAATTTACTGTAGTACTATGTGTAATGATTTTACATTGATGAAATTGTCTCGTTTTATTTCCACGTTATTGCGTCAGCATTTTAGTGACACATTGTGATGTACATTACGTCACTTGTGTACATTTCATCTCGTCGGGAGTGGGACGTAGCTCAGTGGTATAGCGTCCGCTCAAGGTGGGTCGCCAGATGGATCCTTCTTAGTGGACCCATTAAGCTATTTCTTTTTCCAGCCAGTGCTTCACAATAACGTGGTATGTACTACCCTGTATATGGGATAGTTCATATAAAATATCCTTTGCTGCTAGTCAGAAAGAGACGCCCAAGTGGCGGCAGCGGGTTTCCTCTATTGATTTTGAATAATGGCAACAAATGATTTCTCTATGTATATGTAAATCAGTTGCTACTGCTACTATGGTTGTTTACGAATTTACGTTTTCTGTTTTTACATAGGTGATTTCTGGAAAGTAAAATGGAGAACACTTCGGGACACTTATGTACGGAAGAGAAGAGAAAGGAAATTCAAGAAAAGTGGATCTGGAGCAAGTGACACAAAGAAATGGAAATTTATTGACATAATGCAATTTTTGGATGAATTTACAGAGGAAAAAATGTAATTTTAAAAAGAAAAATATAATAACGATCTATATCAATTAAACGGTACTTTATTTTCATTTATTTTACTTCCTATTTCTGACAATACAGTAGTTTCTTTTTTAATTTGGGTGTTTTTTTTGGTGGTTTTTTGGTGTTTTTTTAAAGCATATTGAATATTGCAGTTCATATAATTATAACATTAACTATGTCTACATCATATCTTCCTTGCCCTAGATATTACATGCACAATGATTGGGTAGAAGTTATACTGATTATTTTCAGCACTGACAGCAATCTATGTGCAGATAGTCTTTCTCTGAATGAGAACGATGATCATGATGACCTATTTGAAAACTCTGTGGATGGTGATGAAGATCCAGACGATGAGATTGGGATAAAATATACTGCTGCAGAGGAAAGCTCATCAACAAGGTAAATCGTAAAAAAACCTATTCTCTGAACTGTCCTCTTTGAATGATTTCATTTTGCCATGGCAGTTTGTAAACATTAGCAAAATACTCCATGAAAACCTCCCGTATTTTGCCTGCCTCCACACCTGATCTGTGACCAATTCGGGGCATATTTTCAAGAGCCTCGCATTCTGTACCCTCGACATATTCTTGCTGGATGGCTTGTATCTGTGCCGGGGTGCTCTGGCTTTGTAGCATGTTGTGCAAAACACATGTAGCCTTTACCACAGATTGAACCGTTTCAGGCTGTACCGCTATTTTTGTGTGATATATTCTCCAACGACATGCTAGTATCCCAAAAGCATTTTCTACAATGCGTCTGGCTCTACTTAATCTGTAGTTAAACAGTTTCTGCTCTTCTGTGCAACCCCTTCCAGGAAATGGTCTCAGAAGAGTCCTTTGTAGTGGAAATGCTTCATCTCCTATGATGACATAAGGCATTGGTCCCATGTGCCTGCCACCAGGAAGAGGAGTATCTTGAGGCAGATTTAATTTACCTGCAGCTAAAGCTTTGCCAAGGCTTGAATGTGAAAAAATGCCCCCATCGCTGTTTCGTCCATATGACCCAATGTCAATATAAAGAAACTTGAGATTAGCATCAACTAAGGCTAGTAACACCATAGAAAATGTGTTTTTGTAGTTGAAATAGAGTGATCCTGTATTTGTTGGTGCTTTTAGAATAACGTGTTTGCCGTCTATCGCTCCGAGGCAATTGGGGAAGTCCCATTTATCCATAAAGTTTTCTGCAATAAGCCTCCATTCATTACTGGTTCTTGGTGGCGGCATATACAAGTCCTTCATGTGATACCAAATCAGCTCACATACCTCTGGAACAATGGTACCAACAGTTGTAGTACCCACACGGAAACTGAATGCAAGTGACTTGTACGACTCACCCGTTGCCAGATATCTGAAATGAATGAAAAGATCATTTATTATTATTATTGTTGTTGTTGTTATTCTTATTATTATTGTTATTGTTAATTGTTATTATTATTATTATTATTATTATTATTAATGTATTAACTGTGCTTCATTTTTTTGTGTTTTTTGTGTGTAAAGAGCCAGTCAACATCAAACGTCAACAGAACATCTGCTAGTGGTAACAAACAAATAATAAGATCAAAGCAAGCCAGGTATAGAAAAATTAAAGAACCATATGGCTTTGAGAAGGCACTGATTGATCTCTGCACAAGTACTAAAAAGAGAAGGTAAAACATTCCAGAAGCTAGAGATGAAGATGAGGCTTTCCTTGAGCCATACATTCTTCGTCTAAAGAAACTGCCAAACGATGTTAAAGGAGTGGTGCAATTTCAGATTGCACAGTTGTTCTTCAATGCAGAGAATAGGCATTTGCCACCCCAAACTATTATGCCTCTTCCTCCAATGCAAGCTTGTGTGCAGCCTCAAACACATTGCATAATATCTCCCTCCAGCACTCTTCAGCAGTGCGTTCCCTTATATCAGTGCTCACCACAAAGTAATCACTATGAAAACGAGCACTTCCCCAGTGTGGAGAGGGAAACATCAGATGTTCTTGGCATGGCTATGACCGAGTTAAACAACTGAGACAGGAATTAATATGTTTCTTTATTATGGCAACCTTAATGTATAGAGCACTGTAACGTTTGCATTCGGTATTTTAGATGCAATAGGGCCACGATGGCAAATGCTCACTATTCATGATTTTCAGGAAACAGTTCATACCACAGTCATTGTATAATTTTGATATTTGTATTACATGTTTTGGCAAATAAACAGAACTTAACAAAATATATACATGTGTATGTTTATGTTATTACCTCAACAAATTGTAAGTCGTTCCGCTGGACTGGATGGTTTCTCTTGTTAGATTTATTTGACAAGGTGGTGGCTCTAAATGCAACAAAACTTGCTGAAATTGTTCCCTGCTTAAACGAAAGTATTGTTGGAATACTTTTGAATCCAACTCAAGTTCTTTAACCAGATGATGGTACGTTCCAAATATTTTTTCTCTGTTTCAATATTGCCATGGACCCAGCACTTATGTTTCCTTCGTTTGGTTTTCTTTCGGTAGTAATGCGCAATTTCCAGCTATGAGCAACATATTTTTGCATCTTCTTCCACCTCTCTTCTTAAACGCGCTAGTTTTGACCAGCAGGGAGGCATGACTTCACTACAAAAGATAAAGTCTACTATAGATAATGTTCCGTAAAAATAACATTCAACAAAAATATAAACGCAATACAACAGAAACTTATATATGTACGTGTATATGCAGCATAATTATGATAAGCCTAGTTTTGTTAAATGTCAGCGGATCCAAGTCGATGGTGTTGGGGTGGGTGCCCTTTTCTAAAGAATATAAACAGTTTATTCCTTCAGTGGGGGAGATGAATATTGATATTTTTTGGAGGTAGATTACGGTATGTATCATGATTTGAGTAAACATCGAAATATTAAAAGTTATTAAAAGTTGCACCCACACACTAGAAGCCAGACATCCGTCATATAATATTTTCATACAGTAACAATAATTTTGTGATAATAACTACACTTAAACCATATTTTGCAAGCCATATTCACAAAATACACACCTATTCTTTTCTCCAGTCTTGCTCCAAAAGGACAAAGTAGTTTCACGCAGATGAATATATACGGATACATGGAAACGGGCAAAACGCATTGCGCATCACGCATAACGCACTACGCATAGCGCACTACGGACACATGGAATCCTAGCTTTACGCAACAAGTCACGCATTACGTAGACATGGAAGCGTTTCAGTTGATTTTGTTTTAATTTGACTCTTGAAAAAAAAAAAACCAAAACAAAACAACAAAAACAAACACATTTTGTTTTAATTTGACTCTTGAATTTTTATATTGATGTTGATCATCACTTCATGTTTTGAATTACCATAGTTTAACACCCAATAGCCGATGTATTTTTCGTCTTGGGGTGTCGTTAAACATTCATTCATTCATTCATTCATTCAATTCATTTCTGTATAAAGTGTTGTTTTACGCACCACGCACTAATGGATTCCTACCATTATACCGGTATAACTAAAACAGTTTCAAGGGATTGCTAAAAAAAGAATGTACTCATATTACACATCTCCATTTTACTGTTACATATATAATAATTCAAATACATGATAACCATAGGGCAGATGATAGATTAAATTTAATTATATTACTTGCAAAGCAGAATATATACAGGATGAAGTATATTGGGGTAGTACCAAATGTACAATCGTTTAAAAAACAACAACTTTTAATTACAATACTGAAATGTTTCTTGCATTTCGCAATTGTGACTGGACCAAATTTGATCAACAGTGGTCGATCTACAAACATTTCATTAAATAGTTCGTGTTTTGGGTTAAAAAGACGAGACTGGGTTCATATTTTCTAATATATCAAATAAGAATCAACTTGCATTAATACAGAGAAAATGCTTTCATTATTTATAAATATCTTTCGCTCTCTCTCTCTCTCTCTCTCTCTCTCCTCTCCTCGGCTCTCGGCTCTCTCTCCTCTCTCTCTCTCTCTCTCTCTCTCTCTCCTTTTGTCTGATTCTTATGCAAGTATTTATTTATATACTATTTATTTTATTTGATCTATATTTTATTTATTTATTCTGTTTAAACTAATTTTGTCTTTTCTCCTCTTCTTTTTGTTGTTGTTTTTGTTTTTCTGGAATTCCAATGGTATATTATAAATCATATTGTTTTACTTGCTTCCAATATACATCTCACAATATATTTACAAAAGCTTAACATTTAATGACATAATTGTACATGAATGTGTGTTTTTATACTAACAATTATTGTTTCCAAATTGTTGTGCAAAATATTGTGTTTTTAACATGTCTTTATTAGTTAAATGTACAAATATAGCTTTTGATCACTTATTTTGTAAGGTGGTGAATTAGGAGTCCCCAATGCTAACACTACCAATGTATTTTGGGGCAATAAACAATTTAAAAAAAAAGAAAAAAAAGTTTCATTTGACACTTACATTTAAACTGTTTTAGTTTAACTAAACCACACACCGAAGTGTTTTAGCTATACTGGTTTAGTTATACCAGTTTAGTTAAATCAGTTTAAAGTTTAAGTGTGAAGTCAGCTTAAGATATTTCACAGATAAAGGAAAATAGGGACAGGCAACGAATATCATTCCATTTCCAGTCAAATATTTTTGCTAAGCATTAAACAGTCTTCGCCGTTTCCATACTTATCGGGTTGGTTAATGCCCCAATCTGTAAATCCAACCATTGCGTTATTAGAATCCCATCGCCATTCGCCTTCCTTCTCGATGTCTGTAGCGCCAAAGTACACGGATCCCACAACTAAATCTGGAATACAGACCATAATATTTTAAAAAGTGTTAATTAGCAAGATTCGAACTTACTGCACCGATTCGCATGGTATTTGACAGTTGTGACCTTAAAGGGACATTCCTGAGTTTGCTGCATTGTAAGATGTTTCTGACTAATAAAATATTTCTACGATTAAACTTACAAATTAAATATATTTTCTTGTTTAGAGTATCAGTGTCTCTATATTCAATGTGTTTCTGGTCGTCTTAATATTTGTAAGACACCCAAACTGGATTCTGTCTTTAAATAATTTTCGTACGTACGAAAAAATAATATTTTAGGAAATAAAATGAAATTTACCCTAGTAAAAATATTACAAGGATCAGAAACACGTTTAATATACAGTCACTAATATTTTATGGAGAAAATTATATTTGATATGTAATTACAGTCGTTAAAAAGTCTGTTAGTCAATAACGTCTTAAAAATTGCAGCAAACTCAGGAATGTCCCTTTAATCTCTCGGACAGCCAGGTCTTGCACAAAGTAGAAATAATCCATTGAATATAGCAGTGGTATGTACTCTTTTGTCTAAGTGACGGTGTACATAACATTTTTATGTAGGGATTTGTTCTCATTGCCACCACCCCACTTTTCTCTCTCTCTATATTAAAAAAAAAACTCGTGACGAATCCCTCTCTCTCTCTCTCTCTCTCTCTCTCTCTCTCTCTCTCTCTCTCTCTCTCTCTCTCTCTCTCTCTCTCTCTCCCCCCTACTCTGTCTGTCTCTCTCAAATATATAAATAACGATTTACAGTATGTTGAACACCAAGAGGCTGTGACTTGTAATTGTAGTTAGGCACTCATTCCAGTTTACTGCATTAGGACAAAGCTCGGCTGTTTCTGGACAAAACTCCGGTTCCAGTTGTGGAGCAGAACACATTTCTGGGGGTTATTTTTGACAGGAGGCTATCTTTTGATCCTCATTAACAGTATGTTAAAAAGAAGGGCCTAAAGGTGTATAGTACCAAATCAAATCCCAAAGACAACAGTAACATACACGTATGTGCCTACAACTCCTACTAGCCTGAGTACTCTGACTGTAAGACAGCTAGAAGGACATTTGGACATAAATACGCTCTCATTACAGCGTATTTGTCCAAATGTCCGTCTAGCTCTCTTACAGACAGAGTACTCGGGCTAAACTCCTACATGCAGCGGGTTACTGGACGATTCGTACACACTACCGATTTATACCCTAGACAATCCATACCCAGTACATTTAGGACACGTTTTTATGTTGAATTGCATAATGATTGCTCTGTCTTAGTTGTTCGCTTGGGGGATTTTAACTGAGTTTTCTTTCCATGGTTCACACATGCTTATTGTGGGTACAGAAAGACAGTAATTTCTTTGAACAAAACCTTTACGATATTTGATCAATGTTTACACGGGAATCACGGGATGGGAATTATGTGGCTTCTGCTACAGTTTTTCCGTCAGACGCAATAATTTCCATGAGATCGGCCGATTTAGCATCAATCTTTATTGCTGAACTTTGGGCAATCATTAAAGCCCTGGAACAGATTACGCATTCATGTGCATCCAAATATGTTACTTTTACAGACTTACTTCCATGTCTCCAAGCTTTAAAGTACAAGAAATTAGAGCATCCCTTAGTTGGGATGGTAATACGAAAGTGTGTCTTTTAATCAATTGTCAATAAAGATGTTATATTTTGTTGGGTACCCAGCCATGTTGGCATTAAGGGTAACGAAAACGCAGATGTTGCTGCCAAATGTGCTTTGAATTTGCCACGTGTCCATGTTGGTGTCCCTTATAGTTCTTTTAAATGTCATATTAACCAATATATATTTTCGACTTGGCAAGATGACTGGGCGGTTACGAACAAGCTTCATCCTGTCAAAGCAGTCCTGGGAGAGTGGCAGTCATCCTATAGGCGGTGCAGAAAGTAGTCTTGTGTCATGCTCGCATCGGCCATACATATTTGACGCATTCATTTATTTTAAAGAAGGGCCCTCCTCGTTAGTGTGAACACTGTCAGTGTACACTGACTGCGCCATATTTTGATGGAGTGTGATCATCTCAAGCCGACGAGAAATGATATATTAGGCAACAGAAATGTTTTGGAATCTTTTAAATTCTTTGAATCAGGTACTAACCGTAGCCGAGAATGAACTGACGTGCAATATGTCGCTAAATATTTCCATTTACGCCTAATACTAAAGGAAGGAAAACTCTATTCAGGTGCCCATATCCACTGAAGGTTCAGGCACGTCCATCCTGGGCACGAGTCTAGGACACAAAGAGGGAATTTGGATTGAAGGGATACATTTAATTATATTAATTGTACTTTAAGTCACAATATGGAGGTGGGTGTTATTTAAATTACTTGCGTAGTACGAATATAAATACTATTGAATTACACTCATTTTAGAAGGCCAGTCCAAAAATAAACAGTAATCAACCTATTGGCCTAGTAGTCGTCCCATGGCGAACAATGAATCCAGTCCAGAGGAGAGGTTAAATAAAACTGTTATCTACGATCAACTCTGTGGAGCAGGGTACATTTGCAGCGGGTCACCACCACACGTGCCATCTTATTAAAGGGACATTCCTGACTTTGCTGCATTATAAGATGTTTCCCACTAATAAAATATTTCTACGATTAAACTTACATATTAAATCTATTTTCTTGTTTAGAATACGGGTGTCTGTATATTCAATGTGTTTCTGGTCGTCTTAATATTTGTAAGAAGCCCAAACTGGAGTTTGTTTTCAAATAATTTCGTACGTACGAAAAACATTATTTTAGAAAACAAAATGAAATGTAATCAATTACAAATATTAGAACGATCAGAAGCACATTTAATGTACAGCCACTAATATGTTATGCAGAAAAAAATATAGTGATATGTAATTACAATCGTTAAAAAGTCTCTGTTAGTCGACAACATCTTTAAAATTGCAGCAAAATCGGGAATGTCCCTTTAACGCGGTTTTAATGTTTAAAAAAAATCGGGTCACCCAAAGTAACAACCCTGATTGAATTACAATAAAAATAACCAATAGTAATAAAAGAATGCTTGACATAAAATTATAATACATTTACGTGTTATATTAAAACTTGGAAATAATAAAACATACATAGAAAAAAAGAAATGCTGCTGCAGAAAACATCAATTTTAAAACAACCAACGAATGTTGTTCAACCTTATATGTCACAGAAACGAATTCTTCACATTTCGGCCGAATGAATGAATGGATGTTTAACGACACACCAGCACGAAAAATACATCGGCTATTGGGTGTCAAACTATGGTAATGCAAACAAATAAAGTGATGATCAACATCAATATAAAAATTCAAGTTGAATTAAACCACAGTGTAAAGAACTGTGCAAAAAAATACAAATATCACAGATATATCAAATTAAAATTTGGAGTAAAAGTATCACGTAAAAATTGTAAAACTAATTCTAGATGGAATCGAAATGATTCCATCACATTTCTTTGTCCAAATATATCTTTTCGAGTTTCATGCAGATACTTACACTCCACCAAAATGTGTCGCATACAAAACTATTTTATCCTTCCTGCACTCTCTATAGGAGGACTGCCACTCTCCCAAGACCGGCTTGATAGAATGAAGCTTTGTTCGCAACCGCACCATCCCAATCATGTCAAAAAGATAAATTGGTTGATACTATGTTTAAAATCAGTATACGGCACACCGACCATGGCATGGGGCAAATCCAAAGCAGACTTGGCAGCTGAATCTGCCTTTTCATTACCCCTGATGTCAACATGGCTACGCACCCAACAAAATACAATGTCTTTATTGGCAATGGATAAAAAGACACACTTTCGTATCACCATCCAATTAAGGGATGGTCCAGCTTCATATTTCGTAAAGCTTGGAGACACGAAAGTGAGTCGGTAAAAATAATAAATATAGATGCAATCGAATCCTTGATTTCTTCTAAGGCTTTAATGACTGCCCAAACGTCAGAACTAAAGATCGATGCCGAGTCAGGCGTTCTCATGGAAAGGATTGTGTCTGATGGAAAAACTAGCAAAAGCCACATAATTCCCATCCCGTGATCCATCTGTATAAACAGGAATGTAATCACGGTACTTGTCTTGAATTTCCATGAAAAATTGCTTATATACAACAGCATCTGTACGATCTTTCTTCAGATGCGCCAGATCAAATACAATTTTAGGTGGTGTAATACACCAAGGTGGTAAAACAAAATATGAAGGGGTTTTCAAAGTGTCATTTCGGCCGAATTCGTCCGAAAATATCACAAACCGAAAATGTCACCCGATTATTTTTCCCATTTTGGTATAAACGAATTTCTCACACAATCGCTCAGAAACAGAATACGACTGACCGGGCACAGTGCTTTCATGTCTGATTGTAGACCACAACGGTTCGTTCATGTTTGATTATTGTCCGGATACGGTATCACCAGAGTTATGACCCATAATGTAGGCATCAGAGTTTCCATTTATTTATGGAAATCGCAGTACAATAATTTTGAGCAGTTTTGGGCGCTAGACGCTATAATTATAAACATGATAAAGTGTTAGTAATTTGTTTCGTTTAATAACCATACAGGTACTTTAAATATACATATGGGAAGTGAGATTCATTTAACAAGGTATCTGATGTAACAAAATTGCTAAAATGCACACCACTGTAGTATTTTTTTATTTTTTTAAAAGACAAAATAAAAGTAGTTATTAGACCAGTTTCATCATAAATTTAGAAATGAAGAAAACTGTTGTTTTTCATCTACACATTGCCCCAACATGATATGCATGTTATGCTCATGGAAGTAGTTTTATCTTACTGTACCATATCCTAACTTGTCGGACTAGTGAAATACAGTTGGAAGCCGACAAAAAATCATATTGTTATTGTTACTGTATTTTTACATTACTTTTTAATCTGGATGTCTGTTATATAGCTGAGACTATCGCGTGAAATGTAAAATTCTATGTTAATAGTAATTAAATAACAAAATTTATGCTACAAATTTTTAAACGATGGTCATTTTCGCCTGTTCAATAAACACACTTTATATACATAATAATTTTCCAAACATTGGGTAGACAACAATGTGCATAGCTTGTGCTATCACGTAGCTACTAATACCTTAGGTTCACGGGTTCGAGCCCGCCCATCACCTAATGCAGTTTACTCTTCTTTACTTATTATTTATTCGTAAATCATTGTGCTGTGTACATAAAATGTTTATAAAATGTAAATTCTGATAGAAAAATGCGTGAAAATACTTTAACACATTTTTATGTGAAAGGTAATAATATTCCTTTAAAAAGAATAGAAGTGCAGGAGGCAACTACTTAAACTAAGCGGAGCAATATACGCCCGAAGCTTTGAATGAGACCTTGACCTTCAAAATATTCATTTAACAAGAGATGTTTGACCTAGTGGGTTCAAAATCAATAGGGTTCATCCACTGATCATGACTTACCTGCATACCAAGTTTGAGAATCCTAGCCCCTACTGTTCTTGAGTTATTAAGCCAAAATTGTTTTATTGTCCACGGTCACCTCGACCTTGATCTTTGACCTCAAATCAATAGGGGTCGTCTGCTGGTCATGACTAACTTGCATACCAACCTTGGGCATCCTAGGTCATGGCGTTCTCGAGTTATAGAGCGGTAACTGTTTTATTGTCTAAAGTGACAGCGACAGTGCTGTTCCAGATATATGATATATTGAGCTATTATCAATCAACATATTGTTTATTATGATTAGAAAATTAACAAAACTAAAATTATATATCGATATATTTCCTACTTAAAAATATTCCCCTGAAAATCAGAACCAGCTGGAATTTCCGTAAGATTTGACCCGTGACGTAATGAAGGGAACTCCATTCGATAGCCAGCGCCATTGTTCATTGCTTCTTTTGTATTTGTTATGGTTAAACGTTGTGTTGTTGGCGGCTGTAGCAATACAAAAACCGATGAATTTAGTCTTCACGCATTACCTAGTAGTGTTGCTGTGAGAAAGCTGTGTGTGAATGCGATTAAAACAACGTGGAAAGACTGGATAGGAAGAAATGTCCGAGACCGTTTCGACAGCAGTGGACACTTTAAGATAGTTTCGATTCGTTCGATCTGGCTTGTCTGCGACACAAAACAAGTGACAACGCGCCGACGCCATCCACACCGGGGGCGGGACGTAGCCCAGTGGTAAAGCGTTCGCTTCATGCGTGGTCGGTCTAGGATCGATCCCCGTCGGTGAACTCATTACGCTATTTCTCGCTCCAGCCAGTGCTCCACAACTGGTGTAACAAAGGCCGTGGTATGTACTATCCTGTCTGTGGGATGGTGCATATAAAAGATCCCTTGCTGCTAATCGAAAAGAGTAGCCCATGAAGTGGCAACAGAGGGTTTCCTCTCTCAATATCTGTGTGGTCCTTAACCATATGTCTGACGCCATATAACCGTAAATAAAATGTGTTGAGTGCGTCGTTAAATAAAACATTTCCTTCCTTCCATCCACACCGAACCGACCTAGAGGGGTGCATATCGTCAACGTCCCAAAGTGCGTTCTGCTTCCAACTCTGTTCAGTTTGTTTTCTTATGCACGGTTTGTGCAATCAACATCCGATTTGTTGTCGTCTGCCTCTCGTCATTTGTGAGGTTTTTCTTTACAGTTCGAGAACATTTTCATTAACAATAAAATATCAACAAATTTATCTTTTCGATTTGGCAACGTGATTGGGACGGTGAGGTTTCATGCTATCAAGCCAGTCTTGGTAGAGTGGCAGTCCTCCTATAGACAGTGCAGGAAGGATGAAATAGTCTTGTGTCGTGTCCGCATCGGTCACACTTACTTAACCCATTCATTTATCTTGAAGAAAGATCCTCCACCTCAGTGTGAGCACTGCCAGTGTCTTCTGACTGTGCGACACATTTTGGTGGAGTGTAAACAGTTGTCAGCAACTCGAAAAGATATATTTGGACAAAGAAATTTGATGGAATCATTTCGATTCCATCCAGAACTTTTATTGGTTTTTACGAGATACTGAATATTATTCTAAATTTTAATTATATCTATCTGTGATATTTGTATTTTTACACTGTGTTTTTATTTAACTGTTGCATTTTTATATTGATGATGATCATCACACTTTTCTTGTATTTTACCATAGTTTGACACCCAATAGCCGATGTATTTTTCGTGCTGGGGTGTTGTTAAACATTCATTCATTCATTAACAATAAACTTCAGACAAAGTATGTATCTATAGCCTAGTCCGCCCCATCCTCGTACAAAAACGTTTTAGTAAATAATTTCAGTTTGGTTTGACATAAGAAGAAAGGTATTTTGGAAATTGAAAAAATAAACAATTTTGGATGCAACTTAGACAGCAATCGGCTCAGAAATAAATAACTTGTAAATTCCATACTTGGGGAAAAAAAGGCGTTCCCTTTGGGACAGACTATAAATACAAAACTTTACAAACCCGTAAAACCATCATTTTTCTGAGCCGAATGTTTTCACAACTGCACACAAACAAAGTATTTTTTGTTATTTTCAAAATACTTTTACTGTTTTTCTTACGTCAAACCAAACTGAAATGATTAACAAAACAAAAACGTCTGTAGAAGGATGGACGGGCTAAAAGTCGTTTTTGTTTATTTCTTAAAACTGCAGATATCGGGTCCACTTGACTCGTAGAATTCAAGTTTTATTTATCGTCTTTTCTAGTACATCACAAGTACTAGAACATATAGTGTAGCAAAATAATTCGCATGAAAAGCTAAAGAACAAAACAATAATAAAACTGGTAATTTCGTGGTAATCTGTCTCCCACGACCATCATCATCGTCATCTGTCAGGCCTTTGGTTCTTCGGAAGACGTTTCAGGTTCAAACTGATAAATCATTATTTGTTGTGTTGCACAAATATTAGTCCAGTCGTCATCACTACACTATTCATCATCGAAAAACGTATCGCATGACAACTGAGCCTGGCAGTCTGTCGGTCCCACTTTCGGTCCCACTTTTGCTTGCGCTGGACGTTATCTTGTGGTAGGTTTCTGTGAAGCGAGTTCCCTTTATGACGTCACGGCTATTTACTGGCAAATGTTTTTACCGAGACTTTTACTCGGTCGTTTAACATTCAACGAAATAACAACTTACGTCACACTTCATTTAAACATTTATTAAATCAAATGCTTAACCTTTATCCTAATACAAAATCATGAACATGATCACATTAAGCAACATAAATTCAACACATCTGTAGTAAATAAATCTACTTCAAAATGGCAAAGACAAAGACCTATTTACGACAATTAGGTCGTAAATGAAACTGGTATTGTCGTATTCGTGTGACTACAGTTTAACATTCAACGAAATAAAAACTTACGTCACACTTCATTTAAACATTTATTAATTCAAAATGGCAAAGACAAAGACCTATTTACAACAATTAGGTCGTAAATGAAATTGATATAGTAGTATTCGTGTGACTACAATTTACGGCAGTGTTCTACAGGCGTGATGTTTTAATACTTTTATGGGGCATTTTCGTAATTATTGATTTACATATAGGTGTAAAATGTTATTGCAATGAATTAAGAAGGCATTTAATTGTGGAATTTGACATTTTAGTGTATGGTCGGGAAAAACACTTTAAAGGGACATTCCTGAGTTTGCTGCAATTTTTAAGATATTATCGACAAACAGAGACTTTTAAACGATTGTAATTACATATCAAATATATTTTTCTGCATAAATTATTAGTGGCTGTATATTAAACGTGTTTCTGATCGTTCAAATATTAAATTTTGTACTAGGTTAAATTTCATTTTATTTCCTACAAATGTTTGTTGTTTTCGTACGTACAAAATTATTTGAAAACAAAATCCAGTTTCGGCTTCTTACAAGTATTAAGACGACCAGAAACACATTGAATATACAGACACTGATATTCTAAACAACAAAATATATTTAACATGTAAGTTTAATCGTAGAAATATTTTATTAGTCGGAAACATCTTACAATGCAGCAAACTCAGGAATGTCCCTTTAAAGGGACATTCCTGAGTTTCCTGCAACTTTTAATATGTTATCGACTAACAGAGACTGTTTAACGATTGTAATTACATATCAAATATATTTTTCTGCATAAAATATTAGTGGCTGTATATTAAACGTGTTTCTGATAGTTTTACTATTTGTACTAGGTTAAAGTTTATTTTATTTCCTAAAATATGATTTTTTCGTACGTACGAAATTATTTGAAGACAGAATCCAGTTTGGGCTTCTTACACATATTAAGACGACCAGAAACACATTGAATATACAAAGACTGATATTCTAAACAAGGAAATATATTTAATATGTAAGTTTAATCGTAGAAATATTTTATTAGTCGGAAACATATTACAATACAGCAAACTCGGGAATGTCCCTTTAATTAATTTTAGATGTAAAGGAAAAGTAAAACAAAAATTTGTTTTATTTAACGACGCCACTAAAGCACATTGATTTTTTATCTTATCTTCGGCTATTGGACGTCAAACATATGGTCATTTTGACACTGTTTTGAAGAGGAAACCCGCTGTCGCCACATAGGCTACTCTTTTTTCGACAGGTAGCAAGGGATCTTTTATTTGCGCTTCCCACAGGCAGGATAGCACAAACCATGGCCTTTGTTGAACCAGTTATGGATCACTGGTCGGTGCAAGTGGTTTACACCTACCCATTGAGCCTTGCGGAGCACTCACTCAGGGTTTGGAGTCGGTATCTGGATTAAAAATCCCATGCCTCGACTGGGATCCGAACCCAGTACCTACCAGCCTGTAGACCGATGGCCTGCCACGACGCCACCGAGGCCGGTAGATGTAAAGGAGTTACAGTGATCAATGAAAACCAACAAAACCCGATCAACATCGGCATTCAATTACTTTGCTTACTTTATGCAGATGGTACTGCTATACTAGCTACCAATGCCGCCGATTTACAACACACACTAAACCTATTCGATCAGTACTTCTAAAAATGGAAACTAAAGATAAATATCTCAAAAACTAAAGTTTTAAAGGGACATTCCCGAGTTTGCTGCATTGTAAGATGTTTCCGACTAATAAAATATTTCTTCGATTAAACTTACATGTTAAATATATCTTCTTGTTTAGAATATCAGTGTCTGTATATTCAATGTGTTTGTGGTCGTCTTAATATTTGTAAGAAGCCCAAACTGGATATTGTCTTCAAAAAATATTTTTTAGGAAATAAAATGAAAATTAATCAAGTACAAATATTAGAACGATCAGAAACACGTTTAATATACAGCCACTAATATTCTAAACAAGAAAATATATTTAATATGTAAGTTTAATCGTAGAAATATTTTATTAGTCGATAACATCTTAAAACATTGCAGCAAACTCAGGAATGTCCCTTTAATCTTCAGTGGAAATGCCAGATATTATAAATATACTTTGAGAATTGGAAAATATGCTCTTGAAAATGTTAAGGAATTTAAATACCTTGGAGTCACTATCGGGAAATTAAATGATTTTAAAATGAACAAGGCCCAATTAAAACAACAGGAAACTAAAGCTATGTAATTTGTATTGGCAAAATCTAAAGACAATAATCTATCGATTGAGTGTAAATTTAAAATGTTTGAATCAATAGTTCTCTCAATCTTGTTATACGGTTGCAAAGTTTGAGGATATGGAATAAACGATATATGTAATTCTGTTCAAATACATTTCTTCCGAAACATATTGCCAACAAAATAATCCACCCCATTATTTATGTAATACGGAATATTGGGGAAGGTACCCGTGGAATTAAAGGGACATTCCTGAGTTTGCTCCATTGTAAAATATTTCTAAGATTAAACTTACATATTAAATATATTTGCTTGTTTAGAATACCGGTGTCTGTATATTCAATGTGTTTATGGTCGTCTTAATATTTGTAAACTGGATTTTGTCTTCAAAATATTTTAGGAAATAAAATAAAATTTAACCTAATACAAATATTAGAACGATCAAAAACACGTTTAACATACAACCACTAATATTGTATGCGGAAAAATATATTTGATATGTAATTACAATCATTAAAAAGTCTCTGTTATTCGATAGCATCTTAAAAATTGCAGCAAACTAAGGAATGTCCCTTTAAATATTCACAAAATAAGGGTTTGTTACTGGGCACGCATTATTTCAGGTAAACAATCAAAATTATCATTTCTTCTATACAGATTTATGTTGACAGGTCATATTACAAATTTAATTAATTATAATTGGCTCACTCGTATTGAAACTATTTTGGAGCATTTAGGAATGAGCGATGTTTGGATATCATATACATTTTTATCGTTAACTTGACACTCAAACAAATTAAATTATTCAAAATTATCAATATTTACAAATGGGGAACAATAGCATATCAATGTCATCAAGACGGAAAACCTATCAACGTTTTAAAGACATACTTATTTTTGAAAAATATTAAATATAATTCCCGAAAGTTGTGGAAATAAATTATGAAATTTAGGACGTCAAATCACTATTTACCTGTCGAAAGTGGTAGGTGGAATAACATGTTATTTGAAGACAGATTGTGTACTTTATGTGATGAAAGTGACATCGATGATGAATTCCATTATTTAGTTGTGTGAACATTTTTCATAATTCCCCGAGTAACGTTTCTACATCCTTATTATTATACTAGACCTAGCACCTATAAAGAAGGAGAACTAATCAGCAGTAAGATAAGAAAATCAGTGTATTAAAGAAGTTGGCGAAATTTATAAATGTAATTTGTCGGGTTTTTAAACGCCCTGGTAACTGAATCTATCATCAACAACGTATATTACAAATGCATGAAAAAAAAAAAAAATGTTTTATTTACTGTTATATGGCGTCAGACGTATGGTTAAGGACCACACAGATTTGGAGAGGGAACCCGCTGTCGCAACTACATGGGCTACTCTTTCCGATTAGCAGCAAAGGATCTTTTATTTGCACTTCCCACAGGCAGGATAGCACAAACCATGTCCTTTTGTTGAACCAGTTATGGATCACTGGTCGGTGCAAGTGGTTTACACCTACCCATTGAGCCTTGCAGAGCACTCACTCAGGGTTTGGAGTCGGTATCTGGATTAAAAATCCCATGCCTCGACTGGGATCCGAACCCTGTACCTACCAGCCTGTAGACCGATGGCCTAACCACGACGCCGGTACAAATGAATGAAGAACATTCAGTAATTAAAAACACACAAAAAAACCCCACGCAGGTAAAATCCCTCCAGCGAACAACTAAGACAGACCAAACATTATAATTGTACAATTCAACATAAAACGTCTCCTAAATTAACTGTGTACGAATCGTCTAGGGTATAAAACGGAAGTGTGTACGAATCGTCTAGGGTATAAAACGGAAGTGTGTACGAATCGTCCAGGGTAGAAACAAAATGGGTACGAATCGTACTTGCGTAATCTCAAATATTACGATATCTCTTTAGAGATCAGATTTATTTCTTGGCGACGTATTTAAACACACTTAAAGAAGAAGAAAAAATGCATATTTAATTTAGCTACTGTTTCTATTGGATCCCCTTGAATTCTTAACAACACTTACCGTTTAAACTTCCCTTAATGTACGTGTATTTCTCTGCTGATTCTAATTCCATCAGTCGTCCTCCATCCTTCCGACATATGTTTCTGGCCTTAAAATAGGTTTTCCTCTCTGAATATACCTTGTAGTAGAAAGGCAAAATCGATGCTTTGGTGTAGTTTAAATCCAGAGGCGAAGATTTGTCTGTTTAAAAAATAAAATGGAAATACCAATTCTATCTATAATATCCCAATTGTTCATTGTGCTGGTTTTCAAACGTACATTAAGTCTAGTTAAACTAACGATGATCCCACCACCAATTGCAACAAAAGGTTTTTCTTCAGTTTTGTCTCAGAAATATATAAAAAGTCTAAACAAATCTATGCAGTCGGAAGTTCACTTTTTCAAGATGGCCGCCATAATACTTCATTTGACAATATTTTGACTGGATTTTATTTGTATATATATACTGAGTGTAGGTACTGAACTATTGTTAATAATACTATCAAAGACAATTAAACACAATGTGAACTTATTTATTTTTTCGTCCTATATTTAAGTTAAAATGGATACCAAACTAACCCAATTTTTGAAATAATTCCGTTTCTATGTGAAGTGTTCGACTATATCAAATGCTAAGAAATATATGTCTTTAGTTTGGGGATACATGGATGTATTACATAAAAATACTGAAAAAGATAATTTAAAATGCCAGTTAACTTTAGAACTGAATATGTTTCTTCGAGGTTTTAAGCAATACAAAGTATAAAATGAGCAGAATTCTTGGAATTTGCTGGATATCTTATGCATTATTGTTCTCTGCTACTGTAGCAAATTGCCTCAACATTATCCACACCCAGTGGAACAACTGAGACCAGCTTTTTGACAGGAACTGCTCATATTCTCACATCAATATCTTTCAGTTACATCACACGTTTCCGAGGTTTCGATATGGTATGGTGAATGCTACTGCATACATTGTGTTATCGTGCGTTATATTGTCATACAAAATGAATGAATGGATATTTATCGACGTCCCAGCACAAAAATACACATCGACTATTAGGTGGCTGACAGAAAAAGTGGAAATATATGAAATATATATATATATACTGTCAAAAAAGAAACGCATAGGCGAAATATTCATCGAATTATCTCTTTAATACAAAGTGGCATAACAGCGTCGTACGAGGGCGCTGAAATCAGTACCTTGTGTGCCCACCAGCAGCAGCAATCACTGCGCGACATCTCCTTGGTATAGACTGAATGAGTCTCTGAATCCGGGCACGTGGAATCCTAACCCATTCTTCCTGCAGTGCATGTGACAGTTGCGGAAGCGTCTGAGACTCTCCTGGCATTGTCCTGCTGAAAGAGTTCTCTCTGTCGATACAAAATGGGAAGCATGTGAATTTTATCCCGGTAGCGTATAGCTGTCAGGTTGCCTTGTACGAACGCAAGTTCACTTCTGCCGGTGTATGAAATGGCTCCCCACATCATGACACTCCCTCCACCGAATCTGTCAACATGGGCGACGCAGTTGTTCGCAAAACGTTCATTGCGGCGTCTGTAAACACGTTGTCGTCCATCACGTTGCTGTAGAAGGAAACGTGACTCGTCGCTGAACCATACTCGCCGTCAGTTTCCCCAAGTTCCACCCCTGTACATTTGTGCACCAGCGAACACGTAAATGTCGATGTTGACGTCGCAGGACGGGGCCAACATACGGTCTCCTACCCCGTAAATCAGCTTCTCGAAGACGATTCTGACACACCTTCTCAAACCAGGTATGCGTCCAGCAGTGTTCGTTGCTGTGGCAGTTCGGTGACGCAAGTGCAGAACCCGGATGTAGCGATCTTGTGCTGCAGTCGTTATGCGAGGTCTTCCATTTCTGGGCCGGTATTCAGCTGATTGAAACTGCTGGTACCTGTCGAAGAGACGTGAAATGGTGCTCTGATGGACGTTCACGTGGCGTGCGACTGCTGACTGCAATTCACCTAACTGGAGGAGGCCTATTGCAATGTTTCGTTTAGGCAGGTTTAGTCTTGGCATCTTGTAACTCGTCTACGTCGAAATGGAAATGAGGCAGCATTGCAGCTTTAAATACCCATCACTACCCCAATCCCCCCCCCCCCCCCCCCCCCGAGTTTCACGTGCATTCGCCAAAATCTAACCACTTCACGCCGATTTCCTGCAATTGTCGCACAACGTGCGTTAAATTTGTTTTAGGGTGCATTTGGGCATGCTGTCCCAATTCCACAAACATTAACAAACATGATCATTCAACAACATTGTAAAAAAAAACCCGATAGTTTGTAAAATCCAACACTTTTCTTCTTTCCCTATCTTTTTTGACAGAGTATATATATATAATGTGATAAAAGAAAACAAGTGTACAGTATATATGTATTTAAAAATAATTATAAGAAATAATCTCCTTTTACATGTTTCATCTAATATCTTCAGAAAATATTAGATGAAACATGTAAAAGGAGATTATTTCTTATAATTATATATATATATCGTGGACTTACTCTACCTAAATATGGCGGACAGTCAGTGTGCACTGACAGTGTTCACACTGAGGAGGAGGGTCCTTTAAGTTAAAATAATGCGTCAAATAATTATGGCCGACGCGGCACGACACAGAGACTACTGCATTCTTTCTGCACCACCTGCAGGAGGATTGTCACTTACCCAGGACTGGCTTCACAGAATTAAGTTTGTTCGCGACCGCATCATCCCAGTCATCTTGCTAAGTCAAGGACATATATGTTCATATGTTTAAAATCACTGTAGGGGATACCAACATTTGTCACGTGGTAAATTCTAAACAGACTCGGTAGAAACACCTGCCTTTCATTGCTCCCAATGCCAACAAGTCTGGGCACCGAACAAAATATTACATCTTTATTGGTAATGGATATAAAGACACTTTCGTATCACCATCCCAGCTAAGGGATGCTCCAATTTCATGTGCTGTAAATGAAATCTGTAAAAATACTATATTTGGATACATATGAATCCTTAATTTGTTCCAGGGTTATCATGGTTGCCCAAATTTCAGCAGTAAAGATAGATGCTGAATCGGCCAATCGCATGGACATTATTGTGTATGAAAAGACTGCAGAAGCCACAACATTCCCATCCCGTGTCCGTCTGTGTAAGCTGTAATCACGATATCGCTCTTGGATTTCCGTGAAGTGTTTTTTTTATATAGATATATATAAATAACTGCATTTGTGCGATCTTTCTTTAGATGAACAAGATTGATTACAATTTTTGTGGGTAAAAAACGATATGAAGTCGTTTCCAAAATGTCGTTTAAATCAATCTTAGAAACTGATAAAAACTGCTTAATGTGAAGAAGACCAAACGTTCGGATGGTATTCGGCTCCGCCTCAAATAACTTCATATATTTGTTATCAAAGACTACATTATGTGCAGGATGTTTTGGCATTGATTTATTTATATATAGTAACATAGTTCAGAAAAAAGATTTGCACGTCTAGCAACTAAATTAGGTTCGACGTACAAGCTCCCCATAGGAGATTTTCTGAAAGCACCAAGATAAATCCTACGTCTCTGGCTGTGTATAGGATCTAGGATTTGCAGGTAAGACTTGCGTCCATACACCCATAATCAAGTTTAGGTCTAACTAAAGATCTATAATATCGGACCTTTCGATCTGTTCCCCACTCAGTCTTGCCAATACCTTTTAAGATAGTGAGGGCCTTTAAGCCCTTCTTTGTATTAAATACAAATAATATTCATAAATGTGGAACAAAAGATAACCGCCTGAAATTTTGTCTCCTCCATAACTGGAATTGGATTTTTGGCCAGAAACAGCTGAGGACCTCTCTTCTGGCAGATATGCTTTCAGACGGTCTTTGACTTTGAGAATCGCAATCCATTGTCAGCTGTCCATTGATGAAGTTTATTCAAACAAAGCTGCAACTGACGTTCAAGGATACTTATTTATATCGTTTAAATCGTGACCACTGTAGAATGTTCTTGGATAAACAGAGAATACTACACGAAGGAAGGAAATGTGTTATTTAACGACGCACTCAACACATTTTATTTACGGTTATATAGCGTCAGACATATGGTTAAGGACCACACAGATATTGAGAGAGGAAACCCGCTGTCGCCACTTCATGGGCTACTCTTTTTCGATTAACAGCAAGGGATCTTTTATATACCCATCCCACAGACAGGATTGTGGAGAACTGGCTGGAACGAGAAATAGACCAATAGGTCCACCGATGGGGATCGATCCTAGACTGACCGCGCATCAAGCGAACGCTTTACCACTGGGCTACGTCGAGCCCCTAATATACTACATGAATGATCGTTACATACCTTTAAGCAATCTCATGGAAAGTAGGGAAGACCGGGGCACAGTGAATCTTTGGCTATTTACATAAACAAATAAAACAGGAATCACAAGATGATGTCATCAGTTAATATGTCTTTGTTATCCCCATATGAATTTCTGTGTTAGTTTGAAGAAGAGCTCGCTGGACAGGAATCGTAAGGTAAAGTATGTTTTTTTCTGTATCGAAAGCAAAAATGTTTGGTTCTGTTGCTTTCGTAGCATGCTGTTGTTGATCTATGAATAAGCTACCAACCATATATTATTAATAAGAGGGATGCTCTATGACGTTGATTACAACGATTTCTCTGTTGCAGACGACCATTTTTAAAAACAAGTCACATGGGTTTATTAAAGGGACATTCCAGATTTTGCTCCATTGTAAGATGTTTAGATGTACTGCGCTAGTTGAATTGGACAAATCTTTCAGGGTTTTGTTGGGATGTCTTGAATATTGCATAATCTGAAAGCGTGGCTTAGAGGAATGCTTAAGCAAGGCTTCTAGACTTTTATGCATATTCAACGATATATAATGCATATTATTGCTTAATATCAACAAGTATATTATTATATTTAATTAAAGAACGGTTAACTGTGACGGCTATTATACATAACGGGGGCAGCCATTTTGTTCTATTCCAGTGAATGCGAGCTGGTGGTTACGTAATACCTAACGCATAATGTCAGGAATGAGTCTCAGAACTAGAGAAACAAATCTGCCTGGTTTTTGCGGGATGATAAAATAGACAATGTTCTGTAATAATATACATCCCAGTAAGCCAGCAATAAGCATATATTATTTTTCAATACAAAATAAACCACCATTTTCAAAGTGGCTGCACAAAGAGTCAAAATAATTATACCATGTTTTATCCATGCATTAACTTACGTACTGAAATGATAAACGGAGTATTTTCTTAGTAAATTGGTCTGTTATGTTAGTTGCCTCTACCTGTGATTCCTGATTGGCAGGTGTGTATTTGATAGGTAACCAGACGAGCAAATTAATTGCCGCTGTCCAGACAGAAATACATACTGGTATTTTGTAATATTACCTGTCGCCCCCAAAATGGTAATGGGCATGGTTTATTACTGTAAATAGTTCTGTAAAACTACTGATTAAGTAGACTTTCCCATCTAAGATCGCAGAACTGTTGAATTACGTAGTTTCAAAGAAAAGAAAATTATCACTTGAGTATCGTGGGTTTTCGTTTTTGCTCCAACGTAGCATACTAATAGGCCTAATAGTGTAGTTTTCCTTTGGATTATTTAACAGACAAAAATACTATAACCCCATTTCGTTCCGTTAATGCAACTTGAAATCGATTTAATTAGTGTACCGGACGCATCGAAAATAAAATAAAATTGCTGCCTCCAGTTACCAGGAATAATTACGTTTTTTTATTAACTCTAAAATTAAGCGTTTTTCATTTGTTAAAGTGTCAGTATGTGTTGATGGTCCGGGTATGCATCTTTCCAACAAATAAGGCTCATGTTTGAGATTACTATCCCTTTAAGATGTTTGCTTATATTTTATTAAACCTATTGACGTTAGTTTATTTGTTTCAGTACAGGCTTAGATTCAATTACATCTAAACTAATGATCTTTGAACGGCATGCATAATGTTTAATTTTCCAGCAACAAAATGTGTAATTTATTTATTCCAGACAAATAAATAGTGTTTTAAACAGTCATGTAGAATGTAGTGTGTACTGTGCCACAGTAGTGATTCACTCAACCCTGTACAGTCAATCACAATTTTTGTACTTTCAATCAATACACGTTAAAGGGACATTCCTGAGTTTGCTGCAATTTTTAAGATGTTAACGACTAACAGAGACTTTTTAACGATTGTAATTACATTTCAAATATATTTTTCTGCATAAAATATTAGTGGCTGTATATTAAACGTGTTTCTGATAGTTCTAATATTTGTACTAGGTTAAATTTCATTTTATTTTCTGAAATATTTATCTTTTTGTACGTACGACATTATTTGAAGACAAAATCCAGTTTGGGCTTCTTAGAAATATTAAGACGACCAGAAATACATTGAATATACAGACACTGATATTTTAAACAAACAAAAAATATATTTAATATGTAAGTTTAATCGTAGAAATATTTTATTAGTCTGAAACATCTTACAATGGACCAACTCGGGAATGTCCCTTTAAAATCCAAGAGCTGGGGGTATTTAACCGGAAAGATCTGGGGTATTTTTGAACACCCTGATATATGTAGTTTATGTGATGGTGGTTCTTAGTTGCCAAATCTATTCCTATTTTTCAAACTTGTGATGCTTTTAATAACTATTAAAATCGAGCCATGAAGGAATTATGGGTAGGTAACAAAAATGTCTGTAGTTCAGTCAATACACAAGATAGTATAATAAATGACCACTTATATTAAAGCAGCTACTGGTCCATACTATCTATTCATAAACTTTCAAACAAGGTAAATATTTTAATTAATTCAGCAGAGGTGAAATGTTTTTGTCAAATGTCTCTCTCATTTCTGTCAAATGTCGTTTATGAAATCTTTTAAACTATGTTTGTATACTTCTGTGTACGTGGAATAGGAAACCAACATATTTAGTTAAAGGGACATTCCCGAGTTTGCTGCATTGTAAGATGTTTCCAACTAATAAAATAGTTCTACGATTAAACTTACATATTAAATATAGTTTCTTGTTTAGAATATCAGTGGCTGTATATTCAATGTGTTTTTGGTCGTCTTAATATTTGTAAGAAGCCCAAACTGGATTTTGTCTTTAAATAAGTTTGTAAATTTTTTTCGGAAATAAAATGTAATTTAACCTAGTACAAATATTAGAACGATCATAAACACGTTTAATATACAACCACTAATATTTTAAGTAGAAAAATATATTTGATATGTAATTACAATCGTTAAAACGTTTGTTAGTCGATAACATCTTAAAAATTGCAGCAAACTCAGGAATGTCCCTTTAACTGGTTCCAGCATATATATATTATGGCATGATTTTCATGAAATGACAGTTTGTTTAAATTTCCAATATTTAAGGGTAGGGGAAACATAATGTTAACGGTAGGATTATATATTACCTCTCAAATTGAAGTTTATCGCATGACGTAATTATTGCTATGCATTTCGACATGATTGGTTGATTAATTAGTTCACCAGAGGTCAAAAGCTCACCGTTTTTACAGACGCTTAATATGATCCAATTTCTTTTGTCAGACCTTTCTCTTATTTCTATAAAATGTGGTTTATCAAGTATTTTAAACAATTTCTGTATACTTCTAGGCATATAGAAGAAGAAAACAACATGTTTAGTCAAATGGTTCCGACTTAAAATATATCATGGCACGTTTGTTGTGATATGGCGGTCTGTCGGAATTTCCGACATTTAAAGGTAATGGAAACACAATGACACATAACTCTGAAAGTGTTAAAGGTATGAGTATATATACTCTTCAAAAGAAGAAACGCAAAACCACATTGTCGTAACATTTGGAGAATTGATTTAATTATTGAATGGTGAGTCCGATAATTACCAAATGTTGCAGGATTGTTCACAATTCACTCTAGTTCATTGTGAGTAAGTGATAGGACACACCACCAAGGTCAAGGTCATCTGGAGTCAATACCGGGTGTGGCCTCCGCGTGTGTTGACAACTGCCTGGCACCGCCTGCCCATTGAAGCAACCAGAGTACGGATGACGTCCCGGGGGATGGTGGCCCACTCGGCCTGCAAGGCTGCTGCCAGCTCGGGCAGGGTCTGGGGCTGTGGTTGTCGCTGTCGGAGGCGTCGGTCCAACTCGTCCCATAGATTCTCAATTGGGTTCAAATCCGGTGATATCGATGGCCAAGGAAGGACATTAATGTTGTTGTTCTGTAGGAAAGCCGTTGTGAGACGTGCTGTGTGAGGCCTGGCGTTGTCATGTTGGAACACTGCGTTGGCGTTGGCCATAACTGGAACGATGTGTGGCCGGAGGATCTGGTCAATGTAGCCCTGTGCATTCAGGTTGCCCTGCACGTGGACCAGGTCAGTTCTGCCAGTGTGTGAGATGGCTGCCCACACCATGACACTACCCCCGCCGAATCTGTCCACTTCCTGCACGCAGTTTGCCGCATAACGTTCACCATGACGGCTATACACGCGACATCTTCCATCATGACGTCGGAGCAGAAATCGGGACTCGTCACTGAACCACACCTGTCTCCATCGCAGTTGAGGCCATTGTCGATGAATCTGGCACCACTGCAGTCGGAGTCGACGGTGTTGTGGTGTTAAGATGACACCTCGAACTGGACGTCTGGCACGAATTCCTACCTCACGTAGGCGGTTCCGTACGGTCTGGTCGGATATCCTGCGCAAACCTGGTATTGCTGCGGTTGTGGAGGTGGCAGTAGTCAATCGTTCCCGAAGGTGGCGTACCCGGATGTAGCGGTCCTGCCCGGGGGTAGTGACCCGTGGTCGACCGGATCTAGGGAGGTCACGTGTTGATCCATGTTGCTGGTAACGGTCCCACAGTCTGGAGATGGTGCTTGGGGACACATGGAATGCCCTGGCAACGGCCGTTCTGGATTCGCCTGCGTCTAGTCGGCCGATGGCATGGTTTCTCTGCGGTTCACTGAGACGTGGCATGTCCTGGATTGTCAACTGTCGGCCAGATACAGAGGCCAGGCAAGCGAACACCCTGCACTTTTATACTGTCGGTGTTCATGTTGCACGTGCAGACAACGCACGTGCAGTGGTGACATGGTTTGCACGTGGCTGCGTTTTTGCGAATATTCACATTTTGGAACTTTATTGTACAGTAGCTGCGTTTCATCGAATGTAACCGTGGGAATGTGTTTGGGACATGCAATGACCTTATATTCACAAAGCATGAACCGGTAGGAAACATAAAATCGGAGTTATAACCCATTTGTACCCTTTTGCGTTTCTTTTTTTGAAGAGTATATTACCACTCACGTTGAAGGTGGTCGCACGAGGTAATCATTGGTGTGCATTGCTAGATGATTGGTTGATTAATGAGGTTAGCACAGGTCAAAA
>NC_054704.1:40059106-40092570 GCF_016097555.1 Gigantopelta aegis | reverse complement strand
TGAGGAAACCCGCTGTCGCCACTTCATGGGCTACTCTTTTCGATTAGCAGCAGGGGATCTTTTATATGCACCATCCCATAGACAGGATAGCACATACCACGACATTTGATGTACCTGTCGTGGTGCACTGGCTAGAGCGAGAAATAGCCCAGTGGGCTCACCGACGGGGATCGATCCTAGATCGACCGCGCATCAAGCGAACGCTTTACCACTGGCCTACGTCCCGCTCACCGGTTATATAACGTCGCACATATTTAAAACAAATAAAGTCCTGTTTGGTGAAATAAACGGAATATAAACCAAATCGCACAATCGCACTATCACTAAACACAGTAATATAGTACACTTTTTAATTCCTGAATTCTGATTTACAAAATAATTTTTGATTCAATACCTTGATTCATTTAAATTTAAAGAAATTTTAAAAAGTGTAAAAGTGCATTTTGGAAGGGTGGATCTTTTAAATGAATTGTCAGATAAAACTAGAAGTTTACAACAAAACAAGAACACATTTTGTGGACAATGAAGACAATATTTATCTTCACTATCTTTTTGGTAGTTGTTGAAATATATGAAGCTGTAACGGGTTCTTGTGCTGCGTGTACAAATATTGACTATTTCAGTCAACTAATACAACACAACACTGCCCTTCATAGTACTTTTGTGATACCTAAGAATTTCTACGGATTTTTGCGGTGTGTCAAACAGTGTTTTTTTAAGGGTTAGATGTAAGTCTATCAACTGATATTTCAACACACATACAAAAATCCATCATCATTCAAGAATAAAAGCATTTTTACCAAAGTTAAGAAATGGCCACAGGTACGTAAACAAAACAAGCTTTTAAGATGATACGAGTTGAATATATTTTAATGATATTGCCTTGTTAGTACGGCGGCAATTCAATTTTTATTGTTAGTAAGTATTATAGAATGATATATTAGAGTAATTTAATTACGTAACATCTACGACGTACTACAAACACCAGAATGTCCAGAAACAATTTGGTTCTACAGAAATGGATAATCTAAATAATAAAATATAAGTAATGTTTGATTTCAGTGATAACAAACGGCTCTAACAGTGAATAATATGCTGTAGTGTTTAAAAACTAGGGGTCTGTCCCTTTTCAATACAATGCTTTATTGTATTAAATTCATTGTTAAATTTATATGTTGAAAAAGGCTTGCTAATATAAATGAAATTGTTCATGATTTTCATGCCACTGATTTTCATCTGTTCGCTTTAGCGTCTTGCCTCCCAATGCGAGTACAACAGATGCCCATACGGCAGTGTATGCTCGATTGAGAACAAGACTACTACCTCATGCGTCACAGTAAGATTTATAGGATATTAAACGAGCTTCCATTTCGTATCATGTTTATGTCCCGAGTGAAGTAATTTTCAATTGTCACGAGCTTTAGCCAGTGACGTAAATATAGTACGAAATGGTAGCGGGAATGAATGTTTAACGACACCCCAGCACTAAAAATACATCGGCTATTGGGTGACAAACTATGGTAAATGCAAACAGTATGGTAGCGGGAGTAATATTCTGTTTATTACCCACAATCGATCTTAATTTATATCACTCAACCCGTTTGGTGGACGTTCCAGGTTGTACTGTACCAATCGATGACGTCCCACGTGTCGTTCTCATGGGACGTATCACTTTGATATGAAACAATATATTTTAACCATAAGGATAATAAAGGTTAATACCATGAATACGATTATTCCAAATGGGTCATTTGTATGGTTATTGTATATAAAATGTTAATGTACGTTTTCAATGTAAATGACGGAATAATATCTCTGCACAAAGCAGTCGAAAGGACATCTGAAAGATTGTGGCGGTTTCCACGAATCGCTCTTCACGACATTACATCTTTACCTCCTTGCACACGAATGTACACAGAATACTATTTAAAGCATAGAATAGAATAAATGTTTAACGACACCCCATCACGAAAAACACTATTCGGCTATTGGGTGCCAAACTATGGTAAATAGAAACAAAATGACGAGCAACATCAATATACAAATGCAAGAGTCAAATAAAAACACAGTAAAGAACTGAAAAAAGCATATATCACAGATATATAAAATTAAAATGTAGAATAAAAGTAAGTATCACGTAAACATTGTAATAAAAGTTTTAGATGGAATCAAAATGATACCATCACCAAATTGATCTTTTCCAGTTTCGTTGAGGTAACACTCCACCAAAATCCTTCCTACACTGCTTGTAAGAGGACTGCCACTCTCCAGGATTGCCTTGATAGCAACAAGCTTGTTCGCAATCGCACTGTCCCAATAATTTTGCCAAGTCGAAAAGATAATTTGGTTGATACTATGTTTAAAATCAGTATACGGCACACCAACACCCGGCATGACGCAAATCTAATGCATACTTGGCAGCTGAATCTGCCTTTTCATTATCCCTGATACCAACATGGCTGAGCACCCAACACAATACATCTTTATTGGCAATGGGGAATGAATGAATGTTTAACGACACCCCAGCATGAGAAATACATCAGCTATTGGGTGTCAAACTGTGGTAAATGCAAATAAATTTATTGGCAATGGATAAAAAGACACACTTTCATATCACCATCCCAATTAATCTAGACTATTCTGAAGATGAATTACTTCTAAATCTATGGGAGGGGGATCTTAACACAATATAGAAACTGTTGTCAACAGTGGTTGGTCACAGATATTTCTTTATATTTTGTCCAAAAATGTAATGTTCAAATTTTAATTCAATTACGATAAAACACTACACATTTCCAAAAGTTCAACAAGTGCCACGGCCAGCCGTTAGCCCAGCCCTTTACCCGTTTATGACCCCCCCCCCCCCCTCCCCCGACTGTAAATATATGTACCTTTGGCTGTTTATGCCCCATCTCCCGTAAATCACAGGGACTATTCAATATGGGACTGTAACTGTGATACAATTAACAACTGTCGTGCGGACAGTGTTTTAAAAGGAAATCTCGACATGTTGGGGACAGAAATAAGTCTTAGAAAATAATAAGTGTATTCTATCCAGTAACTTTAAAAACAAAACAACCAGTACAGTAAAAAGTAGGTTTTCATTGATATATAATTGTTTACATTACGTTTTGTATAAAACGCCATTCTAAACTGCACAAAATATTATTGAACACAATAAACTGGTTTTGTGCATTATACACGTTTACCGCTATTCAACTGGTTGCATAACATAGATATTATTTTTCAAGTCAAAGCATATATTGTTTAGTGGCAGAAAATATCGAACATAATAAATTACTTATATGCCCATGATGCCAATGGTCCTCAATAATTGCTTCGAGCCTGGAGTTTATTGACAATCAATAAAAGCATTGGGATAACCCTGGCAAGTCTTTCACTTGCATGTCAAACCAGCATCATTTGTCAAACATACAATGTCTGATTCTTGGATTATTTCTATTTAGAATCATACCATTGCCGATTCATTGTACAAGTTGAGAAAGTTATTGAACATAGTATATCTAACACAAACTACATTTGAACCTTGTTTTATCCATTATGTTTGATTCCAATATAAAGAAAATATATAAAAAAAACAAAAAAAAAAACAAAAAAACAAACGCTCGTCAGCTTTTGATACATAATACTAATGAAATAAATCCTGAATGTACAGATTATTCCAGCGATATGAAGAAAAGATTGGTGTTCGCTGTTTTTGCGAAACCTTGACCACTTCAGTCACATTATAGGACGAGACACTGCGCTGCATAGCACCTTTAAAATATTTAAGGATTACGGACTTTTGCGTTGTGCTCAACAATGTCTTTTCAGAGTCAGATGCACGTCAATCAACTTTGATGTTTCCACGATGATATGTGATTTGAACCAAGCAACCGCCGACGCGCCTTCTGTCAAGCGTGGCAGTATTTTTTCTGACATTCAGAAATGGCCAAAGGTATGCTACATACCAGATATTAGTTAATGTTGTATAATCTGTAGTCAGTCTTCATTTTGAAACTTAATATTATATAAACTTACTTTTATTATTATTGTTTTTAAAACTATTTTTAGCAACACAAATATTGGTTTTATATTTCAGTACCTATTATCTCTCTCTCTCTCTCTCTCTCTCTCTATATATATATATATATTGTTTTGTTTTTTTTGTTTTTTTTGTAGCGGCTTTCTCTCCAGTGTGAGGACCACAAATGTCAACTCAATAGTTCCTGTACGATTCAGGTCAACACTGCCATGCGTACCCCAGGTAAGAAACTTCAGTACAGTTAACGGAGCAGGTCCTAATTTTAAGCCGTAAACATGAACACTAAGTTTAAAGTTACATTCTCTGGTTACCATATTATAACATCATGTACAAATGTGAAATACAAGCTCAAATGCACTTTTAAAAAAGTCGTGTGTGTTCGCTATGAACGGATATCGTCAAACGTATACGCTTGATTCGTCAAGCTCGGCAAAGCTCGGCAAAGCACAAACAACAGCCTGTTGGCAGATTCAGTTAACACGTGCGTTTGCCGATTTCAAATTGTAGGGTTCGTCTCAAAAAATTAAAAGAGAAATCTTGCGCTGTACGAAGAACGTCCGGTTGAGAATACGGTACTAGTCTTTAGTTAAAACCGGTTTGATCTTGACAACGTATTATCGACAGTCGTACCTTCCTATTTCAGAACTGATATTTTATAAAGTGTTAGTAGAACTTTCAAAATTTAGTTTGTATACTAGTAACACATTAATCATGTATATATTTTTAAAATAAAATATACTAAAGTAGACAATGAACGTTTTCACTTCTTAATTTTACGTGTTCAAATCGACAAACTGAACATCAAAGATAAAGCATATTGATTTAATAATCATCCGACCCCATACAACCGTAAATAAAATGTGTTGAGTGCGTCGTTAAATAAAACATATCCTATCCTTCCTTCAATCTGTTGTTGGATGTCTAACATTTGGTAATTTTGACATATAATCTTAGAGAGGAATCGGGTGCATGTGCAGGGGGAGGGTATTGGAGGTCGAAACCCTTACTTGCCCAAGCTTAAAAAAATTGAAATGTATTTTTTGGGGGAGCATGGCCCCATATAAACTTCGCTCAACACAGTCTATAACCCCAACCCCGCTGAAATCCCTGCACACGCGCCTTGGAAACCCGCTACATTTTTTTTTTTTTAGCAAGGGATCGTTTATATGTACCATCCCACAGACAGGATATCACATACCATGGTCTTTTTGTATACCCGCCGATGGGGATCGATCCTAGACTGACCGCGCATTTCCAAAAAACACCTTTTTAGGTCTAAGTAATGAATAAAAATAACATATAGATCTAGTCTTGAAAAATGTTACGTAAATCGAACACAGTACCCTCTTCCTCTACCCCTAGAGCGTTATGTAATTAGTAACACCCCCTTACACGTAACGCGCATGTCAACAGCTGGCCACTGTCAAAATTTCAAGGCAAATCTCCTACTCACCGACTCCTGGAAAAGGCGTTATATCATACCTCTATGGATATAAATGTTTTGGAGATATGAGACGACCCCTCAATCAAGACAGTTAAATTTGTTCAAAAATTGCGAAATCTCACGTGATCTCTTGTTGGGGAATTCTATACTTATGATAAGCCAATGAAAACCGAGATCGGTACGAGCCCGTCAAAAGTGTTCCACTTTCAAAATCATGGCTTTGTTTTTGACCTGGATAAGCCAGCATAGTGAAACCAATGCGGAGTGCGGCGTCATATATGCACCAAACGTAATTGGATTTTCTGTTCTATATGCTTAAATAATAAAAATATTCCAGGGAATGTAGTTTTTATTAAGTCTACAAACCTGTAACACATTTGGATAAAGTTATAACAGTGAAACAAGAGTCTGTGACGTTGAAACAGGAAAATACCCGCAAACATAGACTAGAACTCGTCTTCATAACGGTTACTTCTCAGAAAATATGAAAAATGCATGTTGTGGTATTAGAAACATCAGGATGACCAGAAACACTTAAAATATAAGTAATGTTTGATTTCCGTGATCATAATCGGCTCTAATAGTAAAAACTATGCCTTAATGTTTAAGAACTAGGGTCTGTCCGTTTAAGAACACTAGAGCTGATACATTATACTAATAGTTAATTTAAGTAGTATTTGATCAATTTATAGTAATTATGACTGATATGTTGCAAAAAATAGACTCATGTAGCAGTGACTGTAACAACATTTAAAATGGACACATTCTCAGAAATATTTATGTTATTTCTACCCGTTTTCAGGGCTCACAAAGTGTATTTGACACTAGGAGTGGGGTGGGGGATACTGCTTATGCGATAGAATGGGGAATACAAATTTGAGGGCTTGAGAACATTTAGAATTTTAGGCATTTTTAGTTCTATGCATATAATTTAAAAAAATGGGTGAGGGCTTAGTCTCAAATACGTCTGTGACGATTAGTGTTCGGTCCGAATATTCGAATGCTTATTTGCTACTCAAAATATGCGATTGTAGTGGAAAATGACTCTAAAGGAGATGGATAATGCGATTTCTTTGATTTCAAAGATCAGTCCTGTATGCTGCCATCTTCATAAATCAAGGCTAATATCCGTTCCTCGTATTCAGCCTTGATACATGTCGTCAAGAAATCGTGCCACAAAATGCTTAAATTTCATTGGATGCGATGAGATCTGATTGCAACGAATCGCAACGCTCCTTATAGATTCCCTTGTTTTTTAAAACAAAGATGGCAGCGTCAGCGTCCGTGGAAACGTGTCGTGTTTGTCACGATATGTTAAAAAAAGGTTTCGGCGGTTAATTTTTGATATTGCTTTCAAGATTGTCACATGTTACCGATGCTGTGATTGGTCAGCGATGTCATCGTGTAAGGGACATAATCGGTGTTACACATTTTCTTCCAATAGAGGGCGCTAGTAGTGGATATCAGTAATCTTGACTACATGTATCAAGGCTGAATACTAGGAACGAATATTAGCCTTGATTTATGAAGATGGTATGCTGCTAGTCACGTGCATTCAGTTGGGAACATAAAATATGTCTAGAGTTCAGAATAGAGTATTACTAAGCACAGGGGGTGGGGGGGGGGGGGGGGTAATGGGGACAATCTATTAATTAATATCGATTTTAAATTAAAACAATTAAAACAAAAACATTGCGATCACTTTATACAACAGTGGATTTCGGATATTATAATATAAACTCTTATAGAGGCCAATTGTTTTACGTTATTCAAAATGGATATTTACATCGAAACCTATTTGACGAGAATATCGTTCCAAACTAGATACTAGTAACTAAATTGCGTACGTCAAACTTAAGATTACCTATCGAAACTGGTGGTTTAACATTCCTAAAGAAAACAGGCTATGTAAAGTTTATAATACTGATATTGGTAATGAATACCATTATTTATACAATTGAAAAAATCAAAATATTGAAAATATTAGCCCAAAATATGTTTTCAAAATATTATAGAACTAATCCTAACGTTTATAAAATTAAACGCATGCTGTCTTTTTCTAATGCACCATTATCGAAGAACCTTGACATAGTTATTTTAAAATTGTCAAGTATTGTGAATTGATTTTTCTCCTTTACACCTTTTAGCTCTTTTTGAAAACATGTGAACTGATTTGGTGGTTTCCTATGTATATTTGTTTTCTGTCATACTGTTTTAGTGTTTTTCATAATTTGTTATTACTAATTCAGTAATACTAGACGAGAAGTCAAAATATTTAGATAGATTAGCTACCATGCAGACACTCCTTCATAATTTGTATTTGTTTCCTATCGTAACTTTTTGAAAGGGGTGTGCGTGTGTGTGTGTAAAGGGATTATTAAAAGTTCATTACCCAATTAAAAACCTGTTTTAACCAATAATTTTAGTCGATTGTTATTTAGTTAGTATTCGAATAATCGCTCGTCATTTTCATCGAATATTCGAATATCATTTTCAGGCCGAATACCAAACACTAGTAACGATGCTGTTGTCGAAATAAGTCTGTATCTCTCTCTCTCTCTCTCTCTCTCTCTCTCTCTCTCTCTCTCTCTCTCTCTCTCTCTCTCTCTCTCTCTCTCTCTCTGTGTGTGTGTGTATACTGAACAAAAACAAAAACAACTTCCGATTTGTACATATAGTATTTGTTGTGTTAAAGAATTCATTGTCTAATGAAATTATATAGGTAGTATTAGCCTTGAGCTGTATTATCAGGATTCATGAATTTTATCGATTATTTTTGCACTGTTAATCGTCGACAATGTGAAATTCAATGTGCACGTGCATGCATGGTTCGACATGTCCCGTGTAGTATTCGGTCAATTTGTTTTACTTGTCTAACTGATATTGTTGTCAAGTGAACGAAAACGCTTACAAATTTGTAAAAAAAATTAACGTTTTTTACATTGTAGCATTTTTAGTATGCCAAGAATACCCAATAATTTACGCGAACGGGCGATTGGCATGCTTGATGCTGGCATGTCGACAGAAGACGTTGCAAGTCATGTTGGGAGTTCTAGTAGAGCGATACGAAATATTCGCATAAGATTTCCAACGACAGGAAGCACCAACGATTTGCCACGTCGTGGACGTCCGCGTGTTACAACGCGTGGTCAAGACCGCTATATCATGAACACGCATTTGCGCAATCGATTCCAAACTGCCACTGCTACTGCTACCACACCTGAGCTTCATAATAACCGAATCAGTGGGCAAACTGTTCGTAAATCGTCTGCGGGAGAACGGTTTACATGCACGACGTTCTTACGTCGGATACGTTTTAACGCAACGTCATCGTCTAAATCGTCTTAATTGGGAACGTGTACACACTCGTTGGATACGGCGACGCTGGAATACCGTTCTTTTTTCGGATGAATCCAGATTTTCTTTACAACGTGGTGATGTCAGGGTGCGCGTCTACCGTAGGAGAAATGAACGCTATGTTGACTGTTGTGTTGTTGAACGAGATCGTTTCGGGGGTGGGGGTTCTGTCATGGTCTGGGCAGCCATTGCCCATGGTTATCGTTCACCACTAGTCGTCATTGATGGCAATTTAAATGCTCAACGTTACCGCGATGACATTCTCGCTCATCACGTCATTCCTCTGTTCCATAACAACGCCAACATCTCGATTTTTCAGCACCTCTCATACAGCTAGAGACACTGTAAATTTTCTTAGGACAAATAACATTGATTTCATTGATGACTGGCCCGCTAAAAGTCCTGATCTCAACCCCAACGAGCATGTCTGGGATAGTCTGGACAGACGATTGAGGCGTAGTCCCAACCCACCCGCTAACGTCAACGAACTTCGTCAAGCGCTCATTCAGGAATGGAACAATATTCCACAGGCAGAAATCAACACTTTAGTCAATTCAATGCGCCTGCGATGCACTGCAGTGGTCAATTCAAGAGGTGGCCATACCCGTTATTAAGTGTTTTTTTGTTTTTTGTTTAACCCCTACCACACTTGGTCAAAATTTCTCCCAGTATCTGTTAACCTATGGCCATCATTTTTGCACCAAACGATGCATCATGGAACACTCTTTAAACGCATATATAACAATTATTTCCCCGGTTTGTTTTAATCAAGTTATGTTCAAGCAAAGTTAGCGGAAGTTTCTTATTTTGTTCAGTATATATGTGTTTATATGTATGTGCAATACCTCGTTGTAAAATAAATGGTATCTAAAGGCCTCTCAGAATACTTTGTTTGCATGCGGTTTCATGGCTAGTGGAATTAACGATATACCAACAACATAGTGCAGTTAAATGTTCATGCCAGTATGTCATTACGGGTAGGAATATGGAAACGATCAACACTGATACGGACTCGCAGTTTCACGTAATATGTACACGGACAAAGGTACACATAGAAACTTAGCTTAAAACCTAAACAAGAAAGAATGCATCAGATAGAATGCCATTTATTCTGTATCTTGTTATACACAGATGACGTTTCACCACTAGACAAAGGCTACACCAAAGCATCGATTTTGACTTTCTACTACAAGATGTACGCACAACAGGAACCTTATAGCAAGGCCAGATCCATATGTTCCGGTGATGGCGGGCGACTTATGGAACCTGAATCAGCACACAAGAACACCTACATTAGGGATGTTATAAATGGTAGAACAAGAAATCAGTCATTCATTCCAATGCCAAGTACGTCAGTATTTCCTTGTGGAAATTATTATCGACCATCCACCCGACGCACAAACGAAGCAAGCAAGCACTCATTCGATATTCCGTTTAATATGCCCTTAAATTACATAGAAAACAAATACACATGCCGGCTAGGTGAATTAATGTTGACCATTTCACAGCTAGGACAACATGTTTCCCAGATGAGTGCGCCTCTAGCCACGAAAGCATCCCCTCCATTGCCCATTGAAGCAAAGTAAATAATTTAATTTAATCATCATACATTATAATTTAATAATTAAATTTTCTTTGCGTCTATACACTTTACGGCAATCTGATTGGTCCAGAGGTGCTTACTCTTTTTCGTTCATATCTCGATGAACCCCAACAAATTAAGCTACGCCTACTCCCCCCCCCCCCCCCCCGACTCGCACTACTGTTGTGCAACAAGCCGAATTATTCTGGCAATCATATTTAGATATTTAGATATTTTGAAGAAAACACACGTGAAAGCTACAAAAAATGTATACGATAAATTAATGGAAAATGCTATAGCAGAGTAGACATATGGATCTATACGCATTGATTTAAAAAACGCCAAACAAAAAACCCCACCTCTTCGCTAATCATAGCATAAATGTTAGACACTTTCCCTTCATTCACTTTCATAAAATATAAACTAAACACGAATAGGACAATTTCTTCCAATATAACTAAATGATCCGTAAAAATGCACAGCAGCTAGAGGAAATGTCGTCATTTACAAAACATCATCTGATTCAAATAATAGTGGATGAACGTTCGCATTCTTACGCGACATAGGTATCAATGAAGTTTACACAAACAATACTGCAGGCGTATTTAAAGCTAAACAAAATAAATTCAGTTATGTATTGCTAAAGTATGCATATAAATTTAATTATAAGATTTGACCGCAATTATGTTTTGGTTCATGCAAACGATGTGGACACTTTTGTATGAACCTCTACGCGGCGTCATATAGTGTGCACATCGTGTATTCGGTTCATACTTGCATGAACCAAAAAATAATTGCGGTCAATTCTTAAATGTACTGTTAAGGAACTGTTCTTTCTTTTACAAATATATATATATATATATATATATATATATATATATATATATATATATATATATATATATATATATCGTCGGCGTAATGACAAAACCTGGTAACTACACTTTTCAAAATTTTACAGGAGAGCAAAAAAACTGAATATTTTTCGAAAAATACGTTATTTTGTTATAGTCGTTGTTATGCGAACATATTAACATTAGTTAATAGTGATAACTACTTAATAGTGGGTGTACCATGTGTCAGGTCTACAAATGTACTTACGACATTTTACACCTGAAATGTTGAAAATGTCAGTTACGACATTTTGATCTAGAATGTAACACAGGTTGAAGGAATGAGGCAAGATCTATACATGGATTAAATACACATATAATCAGGTGTAAATAACTGGTTTTATTTACATATAATCCATGTAATGTGTGAACATAATGCAATGCTAAAAAGAACAACGCTATAGTCTTACCACGCTCACATCGTTTTGAACAAGTTCTGGGAGTAAGTATGCACCCAGCCCTCTGTATACAAAACTTCCATTTACCATCATCATATTTGTTTCAACCCCATATACGATTAGCCTTCCATTCTCATTGTTTTAGCTTTATTCCTTTCATACTGCCACTCGTGTCTTACTTTCTTTCGCTTTCTTGGCAATTGTCATCTTTTAGGTCATAATCTGAGTCCCTAAGTGAATCATCAGAGTTGTAGTAACTACCCCCTTGCTGATCATGTTCGTGGTCAGATATATCAGATTCATAACAAGTTATATCTTTCAAGTGGTCATCAGAAGGTCTTGTCTCTGTTTCTAAGTTACTTCCTTGTATTACGAATTTTTATTCCGGGTTCTAACACTATCATATTCAGTTCCATAATGGTCTATTTGTGTTACCAGTAGGTCATGGTTCTTTGATGCAATAATATCACACTAATTTTCACAAGTTTCTCCTTGTAGTATACATCGGTGAGGTATATTGTTCGGAGTCAATTCTATCACATGCAGCGTCGTACATTTCACCTGATATTACATCATTGTTCTGTGTGTCAACACTATAGCTTTCAACGTCATAATTTTCTCGCGTTTTGTTACATTTTACGTGTGTGTTCGCCAGGCGAACCATTAATTTTCCCCTAGACAACATTATTAATTCACTTAACAATCGTTCTTCAATTGGAATGGAACTTGAACTCAAGTGTTTCATATTCACCTTGGGGATTGGAAATTATTGTATATCGAGGAGTTGTGACAGGAAATGACGAATAGTAGTAATATTGAAAGAAATTATATTGTTTGACTTTGTTACTGAATGCACCATTTTCACGTTGTTCAATCAACTTTACTATCGATTGCGATTTCGTATCTTTATCTGTTAGTATGTCTTCACTAGATCTTAACCACTTGGAACTCATTTTGGAAATATTGTATCAGTAGTTGTCCTTTGGTCATGGAAATATACACATCCAAGTGCAAGGGTAATCGATGGAATCTGTTGAAATATGCAAAGCAAATGATGTGATATGTATATTATACAGCAACTCACGCCATGTAGTATGCTTATACTGTGAGGGTCACGTCGAACACACTTGCACCAGCTTTCAGAAGATCCGTGGACGTCACAGCATTCACACTCTATGAAAAAATAAAAATAACAATAGGGAAAATGTGACCAAATGGATAGCGATATTCCCACTTATGCAAGGAACGTGACGAGTGTATGGACATACGGACGGACGAACATACGGACGGACACCCATGATAAAAACTATACCATTTTATATCTTGGTTTCGTAAAACAAGTTAATATATTCGTACATTTTCTTTCTAATTAAAATTTAAAAAATGTAAGTGCAATTTGCCGCGCTAATTAATTAATTGACAAATTCTCGTAACTACACACAAAACGAAAAAAAAATGAATACCATACATATTCTCTTTTATTTGTTTGCATCTCTGTTAATTGTAAATGAGGACACTCTGAAGCAGCTTTGCATCACGTCTGCAATTTAGGTAAACTGTCAAAACATCGTAACTACATACAAATAGAAAGTACATAGGAAATTCCTTACAAATAAGTGATAAAATTCTTGACATGCATCATAATCAATATATTATATGATAGTACCGTGCCAACGTTATATTCAGATGTTTTGTCGGTGTTAAACAACAAAGATAAAGTACCTAATTACATTTGAGCGTCATGCCCACACTCTAGCTTCCCGCTTTGTAGATATCACGGTTTTGTCATTTCGTTTCTTAGACCAGTTATAATACGACTATTTGTCAACCACTTTCTATCAGGCCAATAGTTACGATCTTTTGACAAAAGCAGAATATGAACATTCTAACTCTGGAAATTCCAAAAAGAGATTTCTCGCCAAAAGCGTAGTTACGACCTTTTGTCATTTCGCCGACGAATCAAAATTGCGGAGTATATTAAATATAGACTGTACACGTTAGTTTAGTTAACAGTCACAAATACATGTATGAATCATATTGCAAACATTTTTAGACAATTATCATTAGCTATGATGAATATATGATTTCTGATTTATGGCTAGGTATACACAATTAAATTATATTCGTAACAAATTAAATGCATACATTTTCAAAAAAAAATATGTTGATGCACTATTTAGTACATGTACTGAATTTAATTTAAACTGTAATGATCGAATTTACGCATCCTGTTTTACTTAAACACACGTGATAACGCATAAATATACGTTGTTGGACGAATAAGACAACAGTCTTTGTAAATTCGACCCTATAATTGTAAATGCTGCTTTGAGACAACACAATATTGTCCTCAGTTATATTCAGTGTTTTGTCTTTCATACTCTAGATTCAAGACTGACAGTTGTGTACTTCGGAGCTACGTACAATGCGACAGCAGATGACTAGCGATGGGAGTCCAGTAACACAGAGCTCGAGTTCACGGATTGGGCGAATGAGGAGCCAAACGACAACACACATGATGGACCATGTGCTGCGTTTTGGGTAGACTTTGACTGGAAATGGAATGACGTTAGCTGCAGGGAAGCCCAGTCCTTGATCTGTGAAATATCATCCACATAGAACATTCAGTGCGAAGTCAGTGGACTATAGCAACAACAATAATAAAGACACTACTACTACTACTACTACTACTACTACTACGACCCAATCAATCAATCAATCCTCTTATACTTTCACCGAAATAACATATTTACATCTACATTTGATATAGCTGTAATGTACATACTTAGTGAGCCATCGCGCCAATACCAGACTTCATGCATCCACGAGTCCATCGGCGGACTAATGGATACAAACCATTAACCACTGAACATTTTGGTGAATAACCTAACGACCGCACTACCGAGACTGGCGTTATGTTTATATTAATGTGATATACAAGTTTTGTCTGTTCTCGTTATGATGGACTCCAGTGGTATCAAATTCAATTCACTTCTACTTTGTTATTTTCATTTTGTATTTCCGATTCTAGTTTGTCTTGTAGTAATATTTGATGTTTGATTGTAAGTTGGAACGTCATTTGGTTTTTAAAAGATACTAATCAATACTAATTCACTCACCCACTGTCTGTCAGAGTCTGTTTATCTCTACCTCTCTCTCTATCCACCTCTCTATTGCCCCTTCCCTCTCTATCACACTCTGATTGTCTCTCGTTCTATGTGTGTATTTCTCCATCACTTCCTCTCTTTGTGAAACAAATGTAATTACAACAAACTATTTCAGTGAGATACAATACATTTATTTTTATTTTCAATCCTGTCCAAAAACATCATATATAATTACATTTTTAAATCTAATAAATGACATACGCTCAGGATCAGTTTTAAATATCTGGATTTAAAAAGATTAAGATGGTAAACTATTCATAGACGCATGTATGTGTGTATCAGGTTAAGATTCCCGTCAAGCATGATTTAATGAATTCCAAAAATATGTAGTTTAGAAAATGCTATGGTTAAAAATGAGAACGTACATATGGTTAATAATAATGGTCGGTTGGTCCACTGACAGAAATGAGTGGAATAATTGAAATTCATATTTGATGTATTCAGAATATGATCTATCAAATTTACAATGTCCTTCAATAAATCCCCCCCCCCCCCCCCCACACACACACACACAAAAACAACCAACAATACAGCAACATGGGGGTCAAAAGTTTACTGACGCATTTGCGTGAAACTATATACTAAATAATGCTAAAACTTATATAAAAAACATTTATTACGTTTTGAACCCATACCATACTCATAACATCTGTTGTTACAAGAAATTTTAACAATTGTCAACGAATTACCATCACATTGTTTAGCTTAAATACTATTTTTATGCATGGTTGAAGACAAATTATTTAAAAAGCCAGGCGTACTGTTTCACTTGCATTGTTACTAATAATCTAATCGTTAATGCACCACTCGGAGGCTAAGGACAGAACTGGTTTCCAAGTGCTTTACAGTGAGTGACTATTCCATTAGTTGCGTTCATCCCTATATTGAAAACAAAAATACCAGAGATTTATCCCAAGCAAATTAAAACTTAAATATCATTATAAAAATATGACTTTTAACTTTACTCATAGGCGTACGCCCCCCCCCCTTTTTTTTGGGGGGGGGGGGGGGGGGGCTTATGTTCGAATAAAACGAAAATGCCCGAATCTGGAAAAAATATAATTTAATCGTATTAGCATTACTGCCCAACAGCTATATAGGGTTGCAAACGAATCACTACACATTGTGACATGTATTACAACTAATTTTGAGGGTAGAATGATGGAAATACATGCCAAAAAGATCTCAAGTTAGCACATTTTGTCCGAATATCTGTATAATTTTTGCCCGATTTTGAGGTTTTGCTCCAGCAGTTGAATCCCCTCAGTAAGCCCATATTAATTGTTAAAGGCATACTGTCACAGACCACTGCCCTATTTAATGGTCTAACAAAGTATTACCTGAGCAAAAATAATTTCATTTATCCTTAAATGTACTTTATTCGACCATCTTTATAACCACCATACTCCATTTAATAACGATATTTTGTACAAATAATTGAATTATGGCAATGGTCCATAATTCAAAAACTAAAATTGCCGAGAGAGTTGACATGGATTTCACTCCATCATGGTTCAGTTAAGGTGATGCAATAGCTATTTATTATCCATTTTTAGAGAAATAAGGTCCTTAAATCTGTGACAGTATGCCTTTAATATGCTAGTCTTGGAAAGATTGCCTTTTATGGTGTACAAAACAATTATATGGCTTATCCAACCCTCGATAGTAACACGTGAAAGTACGTTTCGATTAATAGCAGTGTGCCAACGTTAAAATATGCTTTAAATATATAGTATGAATGATGATTGAAATGTATAATTATTGGTCATATAATTGAGACGATGGCATTTTATTTTATTTATAGTCGACACCTGACAACGAAGACGTTAATCTGAAGAACAAAACGATTACCCGCAATCATGACTGAACACATATCTGAACAATGTATAGTCGGACTGTCAATCTATTGAGTTAATGAAAACTACTATTGGACAGAACTCGTTGTAATCATATGAATCACTGTCAAAACAGTGAATAGGTCAGGTATTCGCAAAAGCTGAGAATATCCTGACCCACCGGCTGAGTACAGCTACCACAGATGTCAATATAAACCAACACGAAATAACTACTAAAGATCAGATGGAAAGACAGAACATATTAACATTTTAGAGATGCTTAAATCTTTGAATAGACTGTCCTGAACTTGCTGACAGTGTAAATTGTTTCCAACGTACAAAAATACATTGAATATAAAGACACTGCTAATCTAAAAAAAGATGCATTTAAGATGAAAAGTAAAAATGTTCTGATAGTTGACAACATCTCAACAATAGAAGCAAATTCAGGACAACGTGTTTAAAACATTTGGTTGAATTCTTAAGGAATATGAGAATGTTCTACTAAATAAGTATAATTGATAGTAACAGAAAACTATTTTGTTGTTCTGTCAGTGATTAATATAGTCTATCACAAGTTTAACGGGAATCTTAACGTGTAACGTATGATAGTCATAGACCGTGATTGTCGTGAATATAAAACTATTTATATTTCATTTTGCACTAAATATTGCATCTCTTTTGTGTTTGCACCGATAATAGGATTATGATAACTAGCAGTATGCGTTCGCTAAAGTGTTAGGGAAGGTACTTCAGTTAATATGCATATAACAATTAAAACTAGAAACATAGTTTACTAATAAACAGAAAATATACAAATATATATATATAAATATCTAAAAAGGCTTTATGTTGGAATTACTCGCAAACAGCATGGGCGTTGTTAAAAAAGTAAAAACCGCAGCTACAGTGTTCTAGATCTGTAAAATGTGTTAAAAGACAAACTGGCATACATTTTTACGATAAAAAGGAAAAAAAAAACAACCCAATAACATAATAAACGAAAACAATACCCCCCCCCCCCCCCCAAACCCCCCCCCCCCCCAAACAAACCCAAAAAACCCCAAAACAAACTAAGTGTGAATTGACGGATTTGAAACTAGCTAGTTACACTTTGCACGGCATTTGATAGTCAGTGACATTAACCACACATCCAATAGGACCACTAAAATATGGTCAATGAATCGTAGTAAAAATGAATCGTGTCCAACACTCATTTCAATGGAGATGTAATATTTAATATTCAGCAATCAATGTAATACAATATGCTTTTTGCTGCACTCGGGATCAAACGAATCCACCAGCTCTCAGTAAAATATACAAGAAAAAGTGTGAATAAATTAGTAACGTACTAGCCTCAATGGTGTTGTGGTTAAGCCGTCAGACTTAAGGCTGTTAAATATTGGGTTCGCATCCCGATCCCGGTACCGACTCCAACACAGAGCCAGTTTGAACGGCGCAATATGGAGGTGTACGACAAGTACCCCGACTTCTCTCACATTAACTACTTACAGTTATCATTGACCCACTATACTGTACATATAGCCCACAAACCTGAGGTGAGTGTCCACGGCAGCGTACTTCAACCGTAATTGGATACAAATACGAAGATCCAGTTAAAACGTAACGTAGGCAGTACACAGCCTACTCTGAATACACGAGGCCATTGTATACGAACCCATTTATTTAATGCAAGTCATGTCTCCATGTTTTACAAATATTGAAAATATACATAAACTATAACTGTTAGAACTGTACTTGTGCCAAGTACTGCAACCTGATGTAATGGCAACGCGCATAATTGTTTTAATTCGATTTTATTAATAAATTTGTGTAACCGATAGCGCAATTTAGACCTCTTTAAAATAAAATAGCATTCAAAACTATATTTTCACAAATATACAAAAAAGGAAAGAAACCAATATATGTAAAATAATGCAATGCGTATATATTTACAATAAGAATACAGTTTAATTTATGAAAATAATGGGGGTGGCGGATTCTACGTAAATGAACTGCTGTACGTCTTCAAATACCAATGTGCGAAAATCATTGGTTTACATTAAAGTACTACTTCGCCATCAAAACAAAAGTCTTATTTTTCTGAGAAAACTAACAGTGTGTTAATCTACTGATCAGTAATACATCAAAACAATACAATACATTTAAAATGCATAATAGAAGCCGTAACATTGAAGATACAAGTCGGTTATTAGCATATTCAACAGTATCTCTATCCAAGAGTGACTGCAAAAGAAGTTATGATAGTTGGGATATGCAGGAACGATTATCTGTCGGGTGCCCTGCCTACAATGGAGAACTTAAAGGGACTGTCCTAAGTTTGCAGCCATTGTAAGATGTTTGCGATAACAGAGCCTTGTTGGCGACTACTATTTCATACTAAACACTTTTTCTTGTTTAGAATACCAGTGTCTGTATATGAAATGCGTTTGCGGTCGTATACTAATGTTTGTAGCACTCAGTTTTTATTTAATTCGTGATATATATTTTTTTCGTACGCACAAAATTATTGGGAGGTAAAATCCGGTATGGGCTCTGGTTTGTAAATGACACTGGTATTCTAAACAGGAAAATGTATTTAATTTGTATGTTACGTCATCGAAATGGCTCTATTGGTCGGAAACATACAATGTTGTAAACTCAGGACTGTCCCTTTAACATGATCACAATATATGGTTCCAAATTCACTATGCGATGACTTCAACTTGTAGTGTGAACCAGTATTGGAACAAACAGAAACAACTTTCTATAGCTCCTGAAGGCACACATACATGTGTACAGAATGATATTCCAAGTAAAAAACTAAGTATTTTATATAACATAGGCGTACGGGCTCCCATGTTTGTAAGGGGCAGGCTGGCTTTTGCCCGAATTAAACGAAAATGCCCGAATCCGGAAAACAACATTTATTCATATTAGCATTACTACCAAACAGCTATATGGGGTTGTAAACGAATCACTATGCATGTATTACAACTAATTTTGAGGGTAGACTCATGGAAATACATGATAAAAGGGTCTCAGGTTAGCACATTTTGCCCGAATATCTGTATAATGTTTACCCGAATTTGAGGTTTTGCTCCGGCACTAGGGGATAGTTGCCCTCCCTACCTCGTCTCGTACGCTTGTGTACAGAAATATTTTTCTAATTATTTCGTTGGCGAAGTACATTTAAAACTGTTTAGGCAATAGCAATCGCTCATTGAGGTTAGTCCAGTTCATTAATTTGTATAACACAAGTATAAAAAAGCACATATATGTAAAACAAAATCCTTATATATATATATATATATATATATATATATATATATATATATATATATATATATATATATATATGTATGTATTATTTTTGTACAATAAGATATACATTATAATTGACAAAATAATTGTTTCCCGCAACCATCAGTGATTTGCTATGTATGTAAATAGATTGCGATACGTATTACAATACATTACCGAATGTTAAAAGCATTAGTTTGCATTAAACATAAGTTATCTTAAAAAACTAATAATATAATCAGTAACTGTCAGTTGCTGTACACAATGTTGCACTGTAAATATTCAAAATTCATGCGAAACAGATCTACACTATTAATCACATTTAATGTCCGGGTGTTGGCGCCATGAAAGCTAAAGCTATCAGGGCTGTATCTGGTGTCCGACAAGATTGCTCAGATTACGCAAATCTGTTTTCACATTTTGGTATTTTCGACACAATATTATTTGTACACTGTGGCAGTCTTTTAAACATTCGGCAACTTAAAACTGACATCAAAATTATCTGGGCTAAACATGTTTCAGGGAAGGTGCCATACGCTTGCATATTAATAAAATTTAAAAATCAAAAAGAAATTAAGTTCGGCCCGTTTTGCTAGGTAAGGTCATGTTCCCTGAAACATACAATGCTTTTAGGTCTTAAACAACAATTTACAATCTATAAGATCCAACAAATCAATATTAAAAAACTGTTACAAAAAAATAAATGTAAGAAACAAACATGTATGTACATTCTGTGATTATTGGTTATGCATAATAATCATGAAACATATTTGAATATTAGAAAAAAGGCTCTAACTGGAGATAAAAAGAGCATAAAATGTCACACGGTGTATTGGAACATCTTCGTAATTGCCAGCATCATCGGCAGCAGTCAGTTGCGTTTTAAAGTCTATCTCACTTGCTCGATGAAGGGCAATTCGCATAAAGCGAGGAGTCTTCAAGTTTCATGAAGGCGAAGTTGCAGAAGAAGATAAAGTCCTTCTGAAATATTAAAACGACAAAGTAAATCAAAGGCCCTGGTACAAAAGTGCGATTTACTTTTTAGAAGTGTCCTTTATGTCTAGCTGAACAATATTCTGTTGCTGTGTTTTGATTCTACATTATCTACATTATCTACTATCTTAAGTTAAGGACCACACTGGCCCGCACATATGTATTTTAAGGCGTTTTTGTTTTATAGATTTCCTATCTTTGTGATCGCTTTTCCTCTTACATCTGGACTTCCAACTGCCATTTTTGTTCTAGCAAAGGTTTTATAAGATCTTTGGAGCCGATTGCCAGTCGACTACCGTTCACAATTAAATATCGCATACAAAGATGAATTCTATAAACAAAAACTTAATGTATGCGACCATTTTTAACACGGCTGTCATATTCTTTGGAGCTATTACTTCAAACAGCCATTAAGTGTATATATAAGTAAGAGCTATTACTTCAAACAGCCATAAGAGTATATATGTAAGAGCTATTATAAACAGCCAATAAGAGTAAGAGCTATTACTTCAAAACAGCCATTAAGAGTATATATGTAAGAGCTATTACTTCAAACAGCCATTAAGAGTATATATATGTAAGAGCTATTACTTCAAACAGCCATAAAGTATATATGTAAGAGCTATATGTAAGAGCTATTACTTCAAACAGCCATTAAGAGTATATATGTAAGAGCTATTACTTCAAACAGCCATAAGAGTATATATGTAAGAGCTATTACTTCAAACAGCCATTAAGAGTATATATGTAAGAGCTATTACTTCAAACAGCCATTAAGAGTATATATGTAAGAGCTATTACTTCAAACAGCCATTAAGAGTATATATGTAAGAGCTATTACTTCAAACAGCCATAAGAGTATATATGTAAGAGCTATTACTTCAAACAGCCATTAAGAGTATATATGTAAGAGCTATTACTTCAAACAGCCATAAGAGTAATATGTAAGAGCTATTACTTCATGTAATGTAAGCTATTACTTCAAACAGCCATAAGAGTATATATGTAAGAGCTATTACTTCAAACAGCCATGTATATATGTAAGAGCTATTACTTCAAACAGCCATTAAGAGTATATATGTAAGAGCTATTACTTCAAACAGCCATAAGAGTATATATGTAAGAGCTATTACTTCAAACAGCCAATAAGAGTAAGTAGAGCTATTACTTCAAACAGCCAGCCAAACAGCCAATAAGTAGTATATATGTAAGAGCTATTACTTCAAACAGCCATAAGTATATGTAAGAGCTATTACTTCAAACAGCCAATAAGAGTATATATGTAAGAGCTATTACTTCAAACAGCCATTAAGAGTATATATGTAAGAGCTATTACTTCAAACAGCCATTAAGAGTATATATGTAAGAGCTATTACTTCAAACAGCCAATAAGAGTATATATGTAAGAGCTATTACTTCAAACAGCCAATAAGAGTATATATGTAAGAGCTATTACTTCAAACAGCCAATAAGAGTATATATGTAAGAGCTATTACTTCAAACAGCCAATAAGAGTATATATGTAAGAGCTATTACTTCAAACAGCCATTAAGAGTATATATGTAAGAGCTATTACTTCAAACAGCCAATAAGAGTATATATGTAAGAGCTATTACTTCAAACAGCCAAAGAGTATATATGTAAGAGCTATTACTTCAAACAGCCAATAAGAGTATATATGTAAGAGCTATTACTTCAAACAGCCAATAAGAGTATATATGTAAGAGCTATTACTTCAAACAGCCAATAAGAGTATATATGTAAGAGCTATTACTTCAAACAGCCATTAAGTGTATATGTAAGAGCTATTACTTCAAACAGCCAATAAGAGTATATATGTAAGAGCTATTACTTCAAACAGCCAATAAGAGTATATATGTAAGAGCTATTACTTCAAACAGCCATTAAGAGTATATATGTAAGAGCTATTACTTCAAACAGCCAATAAGAGTATATATGTAAGATATTACTTCAAACAGCCAATACTTCAAACAGCCATTAAGTGTATATATGTAAGAGCTATTACTTCAAACAGCCATTAAGAGTATATATGTAAGAGCTATTACTTCAAACAGCCATTAAGAGTATATATGTAAGAGCTATTACTTCAAACAGCCATTAAGTGTATATGTAAGAGCTATTACTTCAAACAGCCAATAAGAGTATATATGTAAGAGCTATTACTTCAAACAGCCATTAAGTGTATATGTAAGAGCTATTACTTCAAACAGCCAATAAGAGTATATATGTAAGAGCTATTACTTCAAACAGCCATTAAGAGTATATATGTAAGAGCTATTACTTCAAACAGCCAATAAGAGTATATATGTAAGAGCTATTACTTCAAACAGCCAATAAGAGTATATATGTAAGAGCTATTACTTCAAACAGCCAGCTATTAAGAGTATATATGTAAGAGCTATTACTTCAAACAGCCATATAAGAGTATATATGTAAGAGCTATTACTTCAAACAGCCATTAAGAGTATATATGTAAGAGCTATTACTTCAAACAGCCATAAGAGTATATATGTAAGAGCTATTACTTCAAACAGCCATTAAGAGTATATATGTAAGAGCTATTACTTCAAACAGCCAATAAGAGTATATATGTAAGAGCTATTACTTCAATAAGAGTATATATGTAAGAGCTATTACTTCAAACAGCCAATAAGAGTTATAAGAGCTATTACTTCAAACAGCCATTAAGTGTATATGTAAGAGCTATTACTTCAAACAGCCAATAAGAGTATATATGTAAGAGCTATTACTTCAAACAGCCAATAAGAGTATATGTAAGAGCTATTACTTCAAACAGCCATTAAGTATATATGTAAGAGCTATTACTCAAAACAGCCAATAAGAGTATATATGTAAGAGCTATTACTTCAAACAGCCATTAAGAGTATATATGTAAGAGCTATTACTTCAAACAGCCAATAAGAGTATATATGTAAGAGCTATTACTTCAAACAGCCAATAAGAGTATATATGTAAGAGCTATTACTTCAAACAGCCAATAAGAGTATATATGTAAGAGCTATTACTTCAAACAGCCAATAAGAGTATATATGTAAGAGCTATTACTTCAAACAGCCAATAAGAGTATATATGTAAGAGCTATTACTTCAAACAGCCAATAAGAGTATATATGTAAGAGCTATTACTTCAAACAGCCAATAAGAGTATATATGTAAGAGCTATTACTTCAAACAGCCATAAGAGTAAGTAAGAGCTATTACTTCAAACAGCCATTAAGTGTATATGTAAGAGCTATTACTTCAAACAGCCAATAAGAGTATATATGTAAGAGCTATTACTTCAAACAGCCAATAAGAGTATATATGTAAGAGCTATTACTTCAAACAGCCATTAAGAGTATATATGTAAGAGCTATTACTTCAAACAGCCAATAAGAGTATATATGTAAGAGCAGCCAAATTACTTCAAACAGCCATTAAGAGTATATATGTAAGAGCTATTACTTCAAACAGCCATTAAGAGTATATATGTAAGAGCTATTACTTCAAACAGCCAATAAGAGTATATATGTAAGAGCTATTACTTCAAACAGCCAGCTATTACAAACAGCCAATAAGAGTATATATGTAAGAGCTATTACTTCAAACAGCCATTAAGTGTATATGTAAGAGCTATTACTTCAAACAGCCAATAAGAGTATATATGTAAGAGCTATTACTTAAAACAGCCATTAAGTGTATATGTAAGAGCTATTACTTCAAACAGCCAATAAGAGTATATATGTAAGAGCTATTACTTCAAACAGCCAATAAGAGTATATATGTAAGAGCTATTACTTCAAACAGCCATTAAGAGTAAGAGAGCTATATTATATATGTAAGAGCTATTACTTCAAACAGCCAATAAGAGTATATATGTAAGAGCTATTACTTCAAACAGCCAATAAGAGTATATATGTAAGAGCTATTACTTCAAACAGCCAATAAGAGTATATATGTAAGAGCTATTACTTCAAACAGCCAATAAGAGTATATATGTAAGAGCTATTACTTCAAACAGCCAATAAGAGTATATATGTAAGAGCTATTACTTCAAACAGCCAATAAGAGTATATATGTAAGAGCTATTACTTCAAACAGCCAATAAGAGTATATATGTAAGAGCTATTACTTCAAACAGCCAATAAGAGTATATATGTAAGAGCTATTACTTCAAACAGCCAATAAGAGTATATATGTAAGAGCTATTACTTCAAACAGCCATTAAGAGTATATATGTAAGAGCTATTACTTCAAACAGCCAATAAGAGTATATATGTAAGAGCTATTACTTCAAACAGCCATTAAGTGTATATGTAAGAGCTATTACTTCAAACAGCCAATAAGAGTATATATGTAAGAGCTATTACTTCAAACAGCCATTAAGAGTATATATGTAAGAGCTATTACTTCAAACAGCCAATAAGAGTATATATGTAAGAGCTATTACTTCAAACAGCCATTAAGAGTATATATGTAAGAGCTATTACTTCAAACAGCCATTAAGTATATATGTAAGAGCTATTACTTCAAACAGCCATTAAGTGTATATGTAAGAGCTATTACTTCAAACAGCCATTAAGAGTATATATGTAAGAGCTATTACTTCAAACAGCCAATAAGAGTATATATGTAAGAGCTATTACTTCAAACAGCCAATAAGAGTATATATGTAAGAGCTATTACTTCAAACAGCCATTAAGTATATATGTAAGAGCTATTACTTCAAACAGCCAATAAGAGTATATATGTAAGAGCTATTACTTCAAACAGCCAATAAGAGTATATATGTAAGCTATTACTATTATAGTCAATTAGCCAAATGGGCTTAAGGGTAGTATATCGCGTCAAAACGTAATCGTAATCTCCAAAATTATAAATTGTTGCTAAAATGCATCTTTACCTTTGTGAATTTTACATTCGGAAGAACTGTCTGAAATATCCTGACGTTGTTGAATATTTCAACTTCTGTGTCCAGCCTCATACCAGTCATGATGTTGTTTGTGATGCACAGAGTTATAGCGTTTTTGGCCTCAGATTTCCTGTAGTTAAAAATCAAAACTATGGTGTCAAGTTAAACAGACCAAAACTATGGTATTGCATACAGTATTCAGATGGATTTCATGAAAATGTAGAATAATACAGAATTACAATGTGAGAGTATGGCAGTAATGCCTGTACTTGCTGTTAGGGAATAATTATTATGTTTTTCCTTTAAATTAAAGTCCTAATCAAAAGTATACCCAACCGTTGTTTTATTTATTACATGTTATTACATCGTTTTAGCATTTTGATGACCTGCTACTATATATAACAACAGGCATTTTAAACGTCTTACATTTGTCATGATTATATAATGATAATCATAATACAATACAGTTTCTCATTTTCAAAAACATTTCATGAATCATTAAAAAACCCCACAAAGTGTGAAAAACAAAACACAAGCAAAACATAAAATATCTCTAATTTTGATTAAGGCTTTAGCAGGACATCTATGCAGGTAACAATTAGAAAATAACGTCACTTTGCACCTACTTCAATTCAGAACGCCACTCTTAGTATTTTCGTGTTCATTGTTTGTATATAATAAAAAAAAAAAACCCATGACACTAATACATAGTGGGGACATTAGGAAGATTGTTACCGGTATTTAACTTATTGACAAGTAAACTAATTATATGTACATTTAAACATATTTCACATTAGAAACATTTGTATAAACATTTGTTGTTAGTTGCTAGTCATATGATAGCAAGGTAAGTTTCACATTAAAAGAAGAATGAAAATAAACACAAATATGCCTAAAAGCTTTTATTAAGTGTTCAAATTATATAAAAGAATATTTTAAAATGTGTTTAGTCTCAATACTAGGTTTAATCAAAGTGAAAGTTCCATAGCAGTCCATATTAACACTATTTGTTTTATGAGTGAAAACGAAACCAACCTATACACAATCGTGACTGGGTGTATTCTCACGTTCTCTTGTTGCGACTGTATCTTCTCCATGATTGTTGTCAGACAGGATGTCAGTGTTGAAGAATCAGTTGTGGGCAGCCATCCATCGATACTGTAATGTTGAATCTGTCGCTTCTCTCCGTCTCCCTTAAAGTTTTTTTTTACAAGTTTTATGAGAAAACAAGATCATTTTAGCAATGAAAACTGGCTTAACATATACATTTTAAAACATTTGTTAAACCTTATATAAACTCCAGTGAAACGCACCGCCCAATTTTCAGTTGTTGTTGCTATCGCATGGGAGAGGGTGCTATAAAATACACAATAACCCATACCATTTACAATTGTACAACTTAGGGTTATGTATTGCTTACCTGTATATATGCAGTCATACAAAATAATTTAAACGTTTTTTCCTCATATCCTTTTTACAACTACTACTTTGACTGATGCGTTTTCATTGGAGTTTAATGTATTTAGATAAATTTTATTATACCCAAAACAATTATGGTATTGTCAAAAACGTTAGTATGTAAATATACTCAAAGGCAAAAGTTATTGTGACATGGATTGTTTGGAGTAATAAATTTGTGAATGGATTTATGGATGTAAACCAGAGAAAATGTGCATGAAACAGCTCAAAGAAATACATCCAAGCAGTGTTGCAGCGATTGCATGCTTTGTGCAAGAAACATGGAATATTCGGGAGAAATGCTGTCCAGTGTTCACCATAAAAGGCCAGACATTCAGTCGCAAATCATTGCCACTCTGTGCAGCTTTCAGAAGTCCAGAAGTCAGAAAAACATCATTAGTGAACTGTTTGATGCAATTTCGTCATGCCACGCCTCACTGACAACGATAGATGACGAGTAATAGGGATGCTTGAATCTGGGACCTCGCAGCGTGATGTCGCACGTCAATTCAACGTCCACAGAAACACCATATGACACTTATGTCAACGATATCAACAAAACAACCAAGTCAGGGGCCGACCCCGTAGCGACCGACCTCCCGTGACAACCCCTCGCCAAGATACATGGATCCGAACCACGAATCTGCGAAACAGGTTGCAGCAAGCGTACCACCCCTTTCTCCAGCGTTTAGTGGCCTCAGTGAGACGACGGTACCAGGCCTGTATCAATGCACAAGGTGGACACACTCACTACTGACTGTGTGAACTTCGCTCTGGACCCCCTCTAGTGATGTGGCTCATTTGCATATGGCAGGTGCGACCTTTTCATGGACTATTGTTCGTTTCCATACCTCGGGACATTTCTCTTTCCAAGTTATAACGTTTCATACACGGCTGTAAAAACTTATCATCAATTATCTTTGTCTTTTGTGTGTCACAATAACTTTTAGTATATATTATACAATTCTTGAAGTTTTCAGATTTTAGTTAAGAAAAAAGACATGTAGATATGTTCTATAGCCCCACATGAATAGCCTTGAAATACATTCCTCTACAGCTGTATTAAGTTCAATGTTGCCAGGTCCTGACGAGCATGCCCATTTGATGTCAATGACAAACTAGTAACATATTCAAATTTATATCTTTTCACAAGACAATGTTTTGATAAGCTCATGATAAAATGCATCAATAAAAGACTTGGGTGAAACAAACACATGAATATTTTGTTTCACGATGCCTCATCACACCATTTTACACTAATATGGTTATTTTGACATTTTGTTAACACAGACATAGAAAGGAAACATTCTGCCATACAGTCTAAATGGAGTGAATTGTACTAACATTGGATTTGAATGTGGCCTAATTATAAATAAGATCTAATGAAAATCGAACAATGATGCATCACAAAAAGAAAACAAAAGCTCATGATCTATTTTAAAAGTAATATATTAAAACATGTACTTGACATTGCAGGTTTAATTGTCGACATTTTGAAATCTTCGCTTTACCTTTGTTTCAATTTGCAGTGTCTTCTCAGTTATCTGATTGGTGATAGACGTCTGTTGAAGAGCAGTGATTGTTGTCTTGCCATATGTCAGGGTCTGACTTGGACGCGGAATCAGGTTTTTGCCGGTCTGACAATGTGAAAGAAAACACAAATGCATTATATTTGAAATCAATAAACAATCTTAAGTACCTTAATACTTTTTATTTATCACTTGTGCAAGGAGTCTTAACCAGACGCTACCGGCTTTGTTCATGAAAAGACATTTAGTACTGTAAAAGTAACACACATGCCATTGACAGTTGTCCAGCGTTGTGAAATCAAAACACTTCATGCACTAGTTGTTTTAGTATGTAGGCATACGCAAAATGACGTCATTCCAGTTTTGACGTTATTCATGTTAACCAGTATTTTTCGTAATTTGAATATCGAGTAATATAAAGGTTCTTAAAACGACTGACTGGAATTACAGTTGAACATAAAGGTAAATTAGAGAAAGAAAGAAATGTTTTATTTAACGACACACTCAACACATTTTATTTACGGTTATATGGCGTCAGACATATGGTTAAGGACCACACAGATTTTGAGAGGAAACCCGCTGTCGCCACTACATGGGCTCGACTGTGATCCGAACCCAGTACCTACCAGCCTGTAGACCGATGGTCTAACCACGACGCCACCGAGGCCGGTGAATAAGAATAGTGTACTATGTGAACCTTTGTTTTTATTATTAGTATATTATATTGATCTACCGAAGCACACAGATAATGAAGTCCATGTATCCTATAACTGGTAAACTCTAACTAGAGTATTACTGCGAAATAGTTATATAGCATTACATTTCTTACTGTAGATTACTTTTCAGTTTTTTGTTGTTGCATTGCTCACCTCATTGCTCAAGGTAACGATGGTGTAAGACTCATTTTCTATGACAAGTTTCCAGAAACTTTCTTCTGTCCCCTTTTGATCTGGTGTTAGCAAGTATCCATTTTTCAAGAGTTTCGACTAAATAAACACACACAAAAAACACGTGCTATCAACAGAAAAAGAATATTTATACCCTGTGAGAAATGAATTTTTACTGTGATTACTCATACATACCGTCATTTGTTCTGGTGATCTAAATTCTACATGCCATATTATCAGATACACAACATACATACAGACAGGCAGATATGCAAATAAGTATGTCAGTATAATAAACATATCTTAATATATAAATAAACACACACACACACACACACACACACACACACACACACACACACACACACATATATATAGTCCATGAGGGGTCAGTCTGTACTATCTGGTGGGACGAATGCTCATAGTGATTTTTGTCGTGGCCTACATCCTTATAGATGAAACATTTACGCAGGACGCACATCTTTGTATGTGTAACTACCCGTTTTGTGACCCTACCCCCATTTCCGTCTGTTGTAGCTTTACAGAATGGCTAAAGGGTGACTATGAAAAGCAATATAAACATTTATGAGGATTTAGGTTTACAAACTTTGGCAGATTGGGAGTTAGTGTATTTCTAAATTGTTATTAGTAGTAATATATTTCATAATCTATATATTTTTATATATTTATATATATATGTTAGTGTATTGGAAAATTGTTATTAGTAGTAATATATATATATACACACACACACACACACATCCTATAAATACATTTTTGTTACAGGCCTTTCTGAATAATCACCCATTTTATAACCCTACCCTTATTTCCTGAACAGCAATATTTCAATGAAATTGTCAACAGAGTATCAAAATAAAACACGTTATAAAATATGTCTAATATGAACAAGGCAAAAATAAGGTAAAACAGGTTCATGGATAACAATTGTCAGAAATAGAAGCAATGTTATCAGCTCTTGTTTGGTAGGATCTCACACAACACTTTTATTTTAACATTATGTGATGCAATTTCCACCATGCCATAACAGTAATATCACTTTAAGTTTGGGCTGACACCCCCAAATGTTCTCTTTTCAGGGATTTTCATGCACACAAATCTACACTGGGCTACTAAATTCTACTTGTCCTACTTTTAAAGTGAATTTGAAGTTATATGTTGGTGAGACGCCATTACAATGTCTCATTAGAATATCTTCACAACATTTTATTTAAAATAATACAAACCCACTAAAAGTCTGTTTTATTGATTTAAAATCCCAGCTGAAGACGAATAATATAGCTTTATGTGTCCTCAAATTAGAGGCATTTTAATATTCTTCAACTACCATTTAGTCTTATATAGACGAACCTAGCTTAGAAGAACACTGATGGACTGGAGATGGCTCTCTGGTGTAGGAAATATTTGAAATTTAATTTTTCTTGTGAATGTGTTGGATGACAGTCACTGTTAATGAATGCTACCGATGACCCCCCCCCCCCCCCCCCCCCCCCCCAACATTTACCGGAATTTGCTTGAAAATAAATAATCTCATTTGGAGACTAGCAAGGTAGACAACCACAGATACTTTGACAATGCAAAGTTGGACCGAATTCAATACGAGTACCAAACATATCAATAGGAACCATCGCAAATATACCTACTTACTATCAATTCATCAGGTACAGAGCTGACGATGACAATTTGAACCAGAGCATATCAGATTTTCCCATGAAAACCATTATTGTACTGTAGGCAACATTTGAATGTGATTTCAAGGCTTTTATGTAGGTATTGTTGCTGAACATGTAGTTGATTCATTGAAGTTAAAACATACAAGTACAAGTATAGTATATAACTCTAGATGTCTTATGAGACTAGCCTGGTCAGTTTACTATTTGAGCAGCAAGCCAACCAAAGAAAAAACCAGTATGGTTGAAGAATGTGAGAACAGCAATATGACTGCCTACCATTTTGCCAGAGTTAAAGAAACTCTGGAAATATTTGTTAAAATGTCTGTGCCACAGAAATGAAGAGTGTTCATCATTTGTGATGCCTCATTGTTACATTAATGTATTGTTAGTCTTCTATGAGCATGTCATGTGGGAATTGCTCTTTAGTACTATTAGATCAGTGATTCCATGGTGCTCTCCTTTGACAAGATGTATTATGACACATGCACACTAGCTTATTAAGCACATTACCCATGTTCTAGATATGTATGAATCCTTCGGATTGGCAGCATCTTTGATCAGATGTCTGGCAACAATATATGTTGGTGAATTCCTATTAATCAAACCACTAATTTAAAGTGAACAAAGATATCCGGACTCAGAGTTTACAATAGGGTTCGGTTAAAGTTTGTTTCTACAAACAATATAGTAGAACATCAACGTGCCTTCACAAAGAGTTTCGAAGGTGAAAGGTTTAAAGGGATTATGAATACATTTCATTGTACTGGTAGTAAGCCTCATTCAGAGTTGAGTAAATGCCTTTGCTGAGAACATCTGTACTGCAAAGGCAGTTTCAGTGGACACTGCCATTGACGTGATGAAAAACAGTGCTATGCAACCTACAAGGGTGAATGACTATAAACAAGAACAAATATCATGACACAATTAGAATACGAAAAGCTGGACAAAATTAGTCTTTTTACACCAGCAAAATGAACTGAAGACCAATCACTGTTTGCGTGCATCACTGAGCTGGCACAAGGCATAATTTCCAGATACCCTTTAAAATGCATTGATACCACGGATCATGTGAGCACTAAAAGGGGTATAGAAAAAACAAAACAAGCTACTTTAGCTATCACGTTGCAGATGATTTTGACAAATAGTCTACCAGAAAATTAGCAAAATGCTCACATTTGGATCCTGGCTCATGGACTAATATTCATGCATACATATGTAGACATCTAACCATTCACACACGAGCAGCACATACATCCACACGTACATACAAGTAAATACTATACAGTTACATACTGGTGGACACATTACAACGAAATCATGTCTGCCATCAACCCAGATTCGATACTTGTCTGGAGCATCTGTAACAGCAAAACAATGTGTACTTAGTTATGATGTAGCCAGGTGGCTTATCTAATGCACGTGAGCCCACATATCTATCCAGCACACTGACTGAAACAAGAGCACAATAGCTAGCTTATTTTAAAATTCAAGTTCTGTCGACTTTTCATTTTCTGATATAAAACAAGTTTGTGTACCACGACCATGATCAACTCATTTAAAATTAACTGAATAAGTGATATCTATAGCCACGCAATAGTGATACATATGATATAAACATAAAACTAATAATGAGCATTTAAAGAATATAAAGTACCTTATTATTACATATATAAAACTAACCTTCATATGGCGAGTCATTCAGGGCCACTATTTCCTGAAATGAAGTTATGCGAATTCTTATTATTTCAGTGTTGTACAGATTTGTTGTTATGTAATATATAAATATATGCACATTTCTTATTTGTATTAACACATAAATAATAATAATAATAATAATAATAATAATAACAAAACAGAGAAGAAATAACATTTACATTAGTATTTGAATAAGCAGATGATAAGTTATTATACTTGTGTAGCCATGTTATACATTTCTCAATATTATCACTG
>NC_054704.1:40041649-40058906 GCF_016097555.1 Gigantopelta aegis | reverse complement strand
GTTTACTTGTAGAACAGGAAATTGCATTTCAGGACATCTAGTTTTCAAAACTTTGTGGAAACCGCCCCACCCCTAGAAACTTTGTTTTAGCCCCCGTCGTCATCAACCACCCCCGTAAAAATCGTCTTTCCTGCGAAAGTCATATTTGAAAATTGAATGTGGTATTTTGCCGAAAACCATCAATAATCAACTGATATAAATTAAAAAGGCACTTGCCCTCCCTTACAATATAACTTATTGACTCGTTTAATCAGTTTTCGATGTGTATATTGTCATTAAACTCTACACAGAAGAATGGCCAAAATAAAAGTACAGTCACACACACACATGAAGCTCAAACAAAATGAAAGTCGAATAAAAGGTGAAAATACTTCTTTATATGCCCCCCCCCCCCCCCCCCCCCCCAAAACACACACTCTTTTATAACTAAACCATTTAACTATGAAGCGTAATTATAACAAATGCGTGTTTCTTTGTTTTGTGTTGTTGGCATAGAGAAGTAGCTTATATGAAGTTTATGGGAATAAGGCAGTCTTGTCTGAATTTTTATAAATTATCAAATTCAAAGAAAATCCTAAATATGAACATAAACAATGTATTAAAGGAGCTCAATCACGGATTTAGTGGGCCTTGTTTCTCTAAATATGCATTATAAATGGAAATTACATTCATTTGGAATACCAAACCTAGTTAATGTATGATCCAAAATATTTAATTGAAATACGATGCGAGTGGGAAAATGATACGCTTAATTTTTAAAATTTGGAAACTTGATTGTGATGGAGTACAAAACAGACTCGCAGTGATGATAGAGGCTATATATACGACAACCGTATAATGTATTTTGGGATGTTGATATAAACGATCGCCGTGTATAGAGACTGGCAAATAAGGGCCGGCTATATACATGGCAAATAAAAAAAAAATAGATTATTTCATGACGAACAAAAACCGCGAATTTTTTACGCTGTTAAAAAAAACTAAAATACAAAACTGTCGGAACAGAACTCACCATTATTATTATTATTAGTATTATGGCGTCCCGTGTGCAAATTTATTTGGACTGGTCGCGCAAAGTGGTGTATTTCGGTTTTAATGTATAGCGTAAAAAAACCCAGTGTACAGGTCCATGGTTTTGTCGTCCAAAGGTTGGCTAATTATTACTTAACCCAGTTGAATCCAGTTCTACGTGCAGGGACAAGTTCAGCCTGCCGTTTGTGCGTGTGTGCATGCACGTTAATCTTGCATTTTTATAGCCAAACTCCTCCAGATAAAACACCGCCCCTCCACCCCAAAAAGGTAGTAGTAGGCCGCTAATAATAATAATAATAATAATAATAATAGTAGTAGTAGTAGTAGTAGCAGCAGCAGCAGTAGTAGTAGCAGCAGTAGTAGTAGTAGTAGTAGTAGTAGTAGTAGTAGTAGTAGTAGTAGTAGTAGTATAGTAGTAGTAGTAGTAGTAGTAGTAGTAGTAGCAATAATAGTAATAGGAATAACAATTGTGTATTATTATTATTATTATTATACATGATGTATTATAATGTTGGTAAAATCTCACGTCACGGTGGGGGGGGGGGGGGGGGGGCGGTTGTTACAAAAACATTACATAAATTTAGTGGAGGAACCGGGAGTGGTCTCAGCTTTACTAGTAGCCTATAAAAAATGTATTTTGAGTTTTATTGCCCCTTGCAATTATGAGAATTTGAAATGTGACGAATTTCAACAAATAACCTTTAAGTCAGGTTTATGTACGGTGCTGAAATAGAACGGTGTTTTTACAAAATAGGCAGTTTTTGACGTAATTTGAAATGTGACTAAAACAGACAACAAAATAAACCTTAAGTCATATTTATTTACGGTTTTAACAGAATAACTTTTTTTTACAAAATTTACGTAGGCAGCCTCAAAATTGCAGGCAGTGTGAAAACATATTAAGCATCAGGATAAAATAATAATCATTTGTAGATTATTATTATTATTATGATAGTTTTATTATTATTATTATTTATGTATTATTATAATTAATTATTTGTTAGTACTGTAGGGACAATATGATGCTATTCATATATCTATGGAAAACGTACACTAAAGGGTCCGCTAAATTTATATACATGTACTCCCCCACCCCGGTGACGGTGTTTGTGATCCAGATGTTTTTCACGTACGACCAACGATAAATTTACCTATAGATGCAAAGGCCTAACTAGTCGGGATTGTAGACGTTTAACATGCTTCTGTTACTAAAATAAATTAATGTATAAGCTTATTATCATTCAGTACATGTTTTTATTATTTTTTAATAACTTATTTCCATTGGGTTTTTTTTCTTTCTATTTACCCTACGTCGCAGAGGACGGTCAAGCGTTCTCGTTACACGAGTTTGGTAAATGGTTTTGGCACTGCGGTTATTTGGGGAATGCCCGTCACGTGACTCAAAATAATACGTCACACCTCTGCTCTCCAAATAGCCGTTATTTTTCTCAGAATTATGGACCGTACCCATAATTCAATTATTTTTTATAAAATATCAATAATAAGTGTGATATGGTGGTTATGTAGATGGTTCAATAAAGTACTTTTAGGTACAAATCAAATGTATATATTGTCATATAATACCTTTTTGGGTCAATAATTAGGTGAGAGAGCGCATTTAACAAAGTTCAGTTTGAACATCAATTATACGTTTACTTTTGAAAGATAATAATTCAAATAATTATTAAAAATTTCTTTGGGTATAAAATTTGATTTATAATTTACTCTTTTTAATTTTCATTTGAGTTAAGAATAAAAACTAACCTCTCGAAAGGACTAAAAATAATTGATGACATTTTTCTTATTACATGTTTTTGTTTTCCTTGAAACAGTTTTAATCTTCATTTGGATGTACATGTACTTGATTTTCACTTGAGTAATTGTTCTGAGTTATACAAAAAAATGTAAACATTGACATATTAGCTAGTTTTGCGGTGTGGGACATAGCCCAGAAGTAAAGCTCTCCCCGTCGTTGAGTCCATTGGACACTTTCTTGTTCCAGCCAGTGCACCACGACTGGTATATCAAAGGCCGTGGTATGTGATATTCTGTCTGTAGAATTGTGCATATAAAAGAACACTTGCTACTTATGGGAAAATGTAGCGGGTTTCCAAATCCGCGAGATATTTACACCTTCTGTTGATTGTATACTAGTATACGTAATGGTCATTTAAACATGCACTACATGTATGTTTGTGTTTTCTTCTATTCAGTATTTTACCACCAAGAGAGTCCAGCAGAGCCAGAGACCAGTTATCTGCAGATGCTATTATTTGTTTCTCTTAATATTTGCAAGGAAGCCTCAGACCAAAAGAACGAAAGTAAAATTGGACAGTCATGGGTCAGTGTTGTTTCAGGTTCCTCTGTTATCCCATTCATATGTTGAAATGTTCAAATGTTTGTGATCTTTGACCAGCCCTTTGATATTCTTAGAATGTTCCTCCACCTCAACGTGAGCACTGTCAGTGTACTCTGAGTGTGGAGATTTTGAAGATAAACTATAAAAACATTTACACTGCATCTTGATATTGAGAACAGAATGACAGAAATTATAGAAGAGTTTCAAATGATATGTGAAGAAAAACTGCGGTGGGATTGTTGAAATTGCTGCTGAAAATTAAACACTTTCAACAAATTAATATGATGTAATAATATTATTAATATTATATATATTATTAATTGTTCTTGTATTTGACATATTTCTACTTAGTAGTAATTCAGACTTCCAAGACTTAGGTTTCAGTTTAACACTACTCATGAAATGATAATGTTTAATCGCTGGATTTGGAGATGAATACCACAGAAAGTTAATTTTAAACATAAATTTGTTTACTAGTCTGCGTGGCAGTTAATATGTAAAGAACCTCTCTTTGAGAAAAAAGTTAATGTTAAGTATTCTCATAAATATTAAACGAATTGTGCAAATTACAATATGTGGTTTAGTCTCATGTTACACAAGTGTAATATATAATTTTGTCATTTTTCTACATTTGCTCTTTGGGCGTGGTTTGTGTGTTTTGTGGTCTTATAATATTTTGTACTCTTAATTAGCTGCATGTGCCTCTAGAACAGTTAAATCTTTGTGAGTATATTTTGTCCTATAGGAAGTGTTCATGTTTAAGTTTGTTTCCCAACAGTTCTTGCCACACAACATGAGTTTATAATTTATTTAAAAACTGTATTGTACAGGCTTAATTGGCCAATATCTTATAAAGGGTTGAGGGGTGGGAGGCAACCAAACATATGCAGCTCTAGCAGGTCTCGTCAGAACCAAGACAGACCAATATATGTGTATTTACGGTGCAGGGGGTGGGGGAGATGTTATGGGGTCGTGGTTTCCACCCACCCACCCTCTGTATACGCCAATTGTGAATTGTTTTTTTTCTTTTAATTTATTTCGTGTATAACTTTTGTTTCATAAATAGGACACGTGCCATATCTCGGTTGGTTCAGGCATTTCAGCTATGTAAGAATACACCACTACTTTTGTAAGCTACATACACCAAAACAAAAATGTGTACAGCTGTAATTTATTTGCAGACACATTTTTTTCAAAATATATTCCGGGGCAAAATAATTAGATTCCCTACCCCAGTAAAGGTCGTTCGTCACAACCTAAACCCCCACCTGCATAAATCAGAGTTAGACAAATCCGCTAGCCCGACGCCCGTGGCTAGTGGTTTTTATTTATGATAAATACCTGCACACGCGCCTCTATCCTGCTATAGTTTTGTAATCTTTAGCGTGTGTGTGTGAAGACTTTCCCATGCTCCTATACCACTAAGGCTTCGAGCATGTCCACCCCGGGTTCGGTCTCTGGAGGCCAGGGGCCCAATCCGGGACAGAAATTACTTAGGACAATTTTGAAATTAAACCAATGGGGAATACGGATATTATATAATTAGTTTTTATTTGCGCAATTCCAAAAATAATAATTAATATAAAATATATAATCCATTTAATTTAATCTTTAGCGTATACAATTATGGTACACTGATAGCATCCCTTACGCCTTGTATTTTAATGTTACTGCTTCACCCCGACCCCTTCTTTCAAAACAAATAATTGTAACGCATCCCCGGCCAAACAAAATTGACGCCACGGTTTTAAACAAGTGGAGTGTCATAGTTGCGCCTTCTATTCTCTTGATCCGCGGCATATCGGGAATCGATTATATAATTCCAACAAAAAACAAAGACATTGTAATTTATCCGGCCTGACAAGAACAGTTAGCATAGGATATTTTAAATATTGTTTTGGTTGTATTTGACGTTCATGTTCTTGTACTTTGATTTACCGAAGTAAAAATGGTTTCGTCGGTTTAAAACACCTTGTAATCGTGCATATACCCTGTAGTGAATCACAAGCATGTCTCCCCTAGTCGGGTTTTTAATTAAACAACGATATTTCTAAACAAATTAAGGCGAAAACTTAATCGGCAGATCGGTTAATTTGGCTATCGGCATATGCGAATCGGCCGCTACTAGTGTAAGTTGTCTAACTTAGCAACAGTTGCGGTAGAGGGAGGTAGGCGGCGTGGTTAACTCGTCATAAGGGGAGATCAATTATTATGACTAAAAAGAAATAAAATAGAAAGAAATAAACACATTTTCTTACACACGCGTTGGTGAGAACATCATTCGTTATTTTTGATAACACATACTTGTTAACACATGTACGTTTGTTAACAATTTCAAGACATACGACTGGCTGCTCCTAGGTGATGACCAGGTCACCAGTGCAATACATCCAATGAAAAAGCGACAGGATCGTAATCGATTACTCTGTGACCTTTAGTTAACCTGACAATCATTTGTCTGTGACGCGTAAGTTAGCTACAGGCGAAAGAGCTGTAAATAACGTTTGGTCGACACGTTTTTTATAATTTGCTTAAAACCGGTGTCACATATAATTTGCACTCCCCTGGATTAGCACTCCCAAGTCAACATTATACGTAAAATAAGCAGTCCCCAGTGCATATTATTCTTGTAATATGCAAGCCCTCAGTCTATATTATACGTATAATATGCACTCCTCTAGTCTATGTTACACGTAGGATATAATGTTTTAAGCACTCGCATAATTATATTTTTTAGCGTTTTTGATGTTTGTATGGCGAATGCAGTTTGTAAAATTGGTATAAATCTCAGTGGCGAATCTAAACGATGGTGTTGGGTATATGAATCAGGGGCGGACCGAAGTGGCCAAACGTTCCTGGATCCGCCCTTACAAATTTGCAGTATAAAGATAATAAGGCATCATGTGTGGTGATCGGATGGATCCTAGAATCTCTTCACCCATCACTTGCTTCCCTTACTTCCGATTAATATGTCAGGAATTATGTGGAAATAACATTGCAAGGCTTTGTCTTAAGCAGGTTCATATTTTAGAACCAAAACAATCATTACTTCAGACTAACCCAACCCCAGATAAGTGCAACCATGTATGCCCATCATCATTCCTGTATTCTTTGTTCATATCAGGGATCCTATAAGGACAACCATTGTTTGTTTAAAAACATTTTTAACTTTTTTAACTAAGGGAAGTTGTAGACGATCTGAAAACCAAAGGAAGAAAAACTAATTTTAGACGACCTTACAAATGATTTTCCGTCGAAAATGGAAAATTATTATACGTAAAAAGCAAGAATTATAATCATTACTATACATATAACCTATACTTTCCATTCATTACTATACATATAATCTGCACTTTTATTCATTATTATAAACATAACCTACATTACTTATTCATTACTATAGACATCAACTACGCTACCCATCCATTAGTATACGCATAATCCACACACACACACGCGCGCGCGCGCGCGCGCGCGCACGCACACACACACGCACACACACCATATTCATTATTATACGTATAATCTACACTTCCCATTCATTATTATACTATAATCAACACTCCCCATGTATTGTTATATCTATAATCTATAACCCACATTCCTTACTATACATATAGAGAATGATACATGTGTGGCCGTTAGATACCATTTATCTTACAACGAGTTGTTTTTAAAAAATGTTGTTTTAAAGTGTATCTAACGAGCCAAAGCGAGTTTGATACGTTTTCAAACAATGAGTTTTAAGCGAATTTTAACATCTAAAAGTTATTTACAGCCCTTGCATTTGCAGCTAACGTGGGGCGGGAAGTAGTCCAGTGGTAAAACGCTCGCTTGATGCGCGCTTGGTTTGGAATCGATCTCCGTCGGTGGGCCCATTGGGCTATTTCTCGTTCTAGCCAATGAACCACGACTGGTATATCAAAGGCCGTGGTATATGCTATCCTGCCTGTGATATGGTGCATATAAAATATCCCTTGCTACTAATGCAAAAATGTAGCGGGTTTCCTCTTTAAGACTATATGTCAAAATTACAATATGTTTGACATCCAATAGCCGATGAATTAATTAATTAAATAATTAATTAATTAATTAATTAATGTTTAACGACACCCCAGCATCGGCTATTGGATGTGAAACTATGGTAAATGCAAACAAATAAATTGACATGGACATCAATATAAAAATTCAACAGTTACATTAAAACAGTGTAAAGAACTGCAAAAAATACAAATATCACAGATAGATACAATTAAAATTTAGAATAAAAGTCAGTATCACGTGGAAACTGTAATATAAGTTCTCGATGGAATCAAAATGATTCCATCACCTTACGTTGTCCAAATATATCTTTTCGAGTTTCTTTGAAATGAGTACACTCCACCAAAATGTGGTGCACCGTCAGAGTACACTGACAGTGCACACACATGTGGAGGATCTTTCTTCCAAATAAATGAATGGGTCAAGTAAGTGTGACCGATGCGAGCACGACACAATACTATTTCATCCTTCCTGCACTGCCTATAGGAGGACTGCCACTCTCTCAAGACTGGCTTGATGGCATGAAGCTTGTTCGCAACCGCACCGTCCCAATCATGTTGCCAAGTCGAAAAGATAAATTGGTTGATACTATATTTAAAATTAGTATTAGGCACACCAACCCTGGCATGAGGCGAATCCAAAGCAGACTTGGCAGCTGAATCTGCCTTTTCATTAACCCTGATGCCAACATGGCTGGGCACCCAACAAAATACAATATCTTTATTGGCAATGGATTAAAAAGGCACACTTTCGTATCACCATCCCAATTAAGGGATGGTCCAGCTTCATATTGCGTAAAGCTTGGAGACACAAAAGTGAGTCGGTAAAAATAATAAATTTGGATGCAATTGAATCATTGATATCTTCTAAGGCTTTAATAACTACCCAAACCTCAGCACTAAAGATTGATGCCGAGTCATGGAAATTATTGTATCTGAAGGAACAACTGTAGCACAAGCCACAGAATTCCCATCCCGTGATCCATCTGTATAAACAGGAATGTAATCACGGTACCTGTCTTGAATTTACATGAACAAATGTTCATAGACAACAGCATCTGTACGATATTTCTTCAGATGCGCAATATCAAACACAATTTTAGGTGGTGTAATACACCAAGGTGGTAAAACAAAATATGAAAGAGTTTCCAAAGTGTCAGTTAAATCAATGTTAGAAAGCGACAAAAAACGCTGAATGCGAAGACCAAATGTACTAATAGTAATTGGCCTTGCATCAAACAACTTCATATATTTGTTATCAAACATCGCATCATGTGTAGGATGTTTTGATAATGATTTAATCTTAGTGGCATACTGAAGAGAACGCTTTGCACGTCTAGCACCCAAACAAGGTTCGTGTGCATCAACATACAATCTCTCTACAGGAGATGTTCTGAAAACACCAAACCAAAGCCTAAGTCCCTGGCTGTGTATAGGATCTGGTATATACAAGTAAGACTTGCGTGCCGACCCATACACAATGGATCCATAATCAAGTTTTGACCTCAAAAGAGATCTATACAGACGGAACATAACCTTGCGGTCTGCTCCCCATTCCGTATTTCCAATAACCTTTAACATATTTAGTTCTTTTAAGCCCTTCTTTTTAACATATTTAAGATGGGGCACAAAATATAGCTTCCTGTCAAATATAACCCCCAGAAATTTGGTCTCCTCCACAACTGGAATTGGATTTTTGTCCAGAAACAACTGTGGATCCACGTTTTTGCCTTTGAGAATCTAAAACAATTATCAGTTTCCCATTGTTTAAGTTTATTCAAACAAAGCTGCAACTTAAGTTCAATGATACGCATATTGGACCAACAGCCGATGATTAATAACCAATGTGCTTTAGTGGTGTCGTTAAACAAAACAAACTTTTTGGTAGCTAACTTACGCGTCACAGACAAGTGATTGTCAGGTTAACTGTACGTCACAGTGTAATCGATTTCGATCGTGCTGTTTTTTTCATTGGATGTATGGCATTACTGACCCGGTCATCGCCTAGGAGCAGTCAGTCATATGTCTTGAAATTGTTAACACATGTACACCAACGGGTGTGTACGAAATAATAGTACTCGCCATTCATTACTATCAACTGACAATCATGCAAAATGACACTTTGTGTTTTAAAATATACATTTCTAATCTGCACTACCCATTCACTATTATACACATAACTCATCACTGAATAGCACTTGAATTATTATTAATATTTAAACATAGTAGTGGAGAGTGCATATTATATGTATAATAATAACTAGGGGAGTGCAAATAATTCAAGGGGAGTGCGTATTATACGTATAACACTGGGGAGTGCAAATTAAATGTATAATAATGACTGGGGAGTGCATATTCTAGGGGAGTGCAAACTAAATGCTACACCGGGGTTTTTAAGATATGTAAAAAATAGAATACTACATTCGTGTCCGTTAGATACCATTTATCTTACAAATCGTTGTTTAAAAATGTATCCAACTCGGTTTCGCTCGTTAGATACATTTTAAAATAACTCATGTATGATAAATGGTATCTAACGGCCACTCATGTAGTATTCTCTATTTTAAACCAAAATCAATTCATCATTAGCCTGTATTTAAAAAAACACCGTTATAATGTGATATTCAGACACTATGGGTGAGCAGGTTGGTTGCAGTCACTATTTGCAGTTACTTTTTTCTCTTGCTTTTTCATCAAAGAATAATTTGGCTATAACAATAGAATCCTAGTATTAACCCCTCCGAGGATATTAGATAAAATATTCTGGCTAGGGCATTACCCAGTTCTCTATATCACCGATCTAAGATAGAGACAAACAGCTATTTTGAGTCAGTCCTCTGAAATAATCCTCAATCCGCACTGTAATGTAATATTTGGATGAAGAGGCCTACATGGCTATTACATTTTAGTATAGTAAATATTTAACAATATGAAGATAATCACTGTCAGTGTCTCGCGCATTTTGCTATTAATTATTCTATAATAAGTACAATATGTTATTTGCATAATTTGTTAATAACATACGTTGTCATTTGTACATGAAACAAAAGTGTTGTATTTTGATATCTTAATAATTTATTGAACATGATTTTTTCATGAACAGATATTTCCGTCCAATGTTTACACCGGTTTTTTTCGTCAAAGCTTTTACATTATTTACTATAAAGGGTTATTATAAAGACTGAAGATGTCATGTGTTCTTAGAAATTAGTTTATACTTACAATATATTCTGAAGTAGATGACAACTTGGTGAATGAAATATTCTTGACCCAGATCCACCTCCCACCAGGTGTATTGCTGGTTAATGTTGGTACTTATACAAACACCTCCACCTGACTGAGGCGTGTTGCCATCGACAGCTTTTCCAGCAGGTGCATTGCCATAGTATGAACTCTGATATGCAGTCTTCCCGACGGCTACATTCTCTATTAAACAAATCACAACGAGTATAATGAACACATTATATCCATTTCTAAGTGAATATGTATGAAGTAATAGTTGAAGCTAACAAAATTATGAAATATACTCGAGAATTCACAGAAATTGTTTTCTTTTTTAATTAATAATATCAATATGTATGCTTATTCTAAAAACAAACACCGTGATATGGTGTGATTGACAAAAGTGTCGTGATTGCATTCCATCAGTGTTCATATAATGTCACGTGTGTGGGAGGGGGGGGGGGGGGGGGGGTCGTTAAATTTAAAACATTTTGTTCTAATATTTTCAGGATACGATTATGTAATGTCTGTAAACTATGTAATATGTAAGTTAATAATGACCTCGGGACCCCAATCATGACATTACATTTCTGAGGCAATAAAGTATTAAAATAAATTATTATTATTATTATTATTATTATTATTATATACTAGTGGAAAAAGTAACTGTGTAACCTAAAAAATCGGATGAAAATAAAACCGCTCAATATTTTAGCCTGATGTTTTGTACATGTTACCAGTAAACGCACCGCCACACAATAGCTGGGTCAATGCCGTATTTACACGTGCAGTTTTGCTTCTGGGACATGAACATGTTTTTCCCATTTTTTTTCTCCCAACATTTTACTTTTCAAGTTTTTGTCGACTTTTCAACTGTCGGGTCATTGCATGCCAACCGGGGGTACAGAAAAGCAGGTTATTTCTGTTGAAAATTGTAACAGAGCAATGCCCAGGCTAAACGAAAATGACCGCCTTCGCGCAATTGGCATGATCCAGGCTGGTATGCGCCATCGCGCTGTCGCTACGCAATTTGGTGTACACATAAACAGTATTCAGGCTTTGTGGAGACGTTATCAACATGTTGGTAATGTCAGAGACCAACAACGTGCAGGCCGTCCACGCGTGACGTCACGACAGCAGGACAACCACATCAGACTCGTGCACCTCAGGAATTGATTCCAAACGGCAAGTCTGACAGCGCGGACCATTCCTGGATTGCGTGCCATTAATCCCAGAACTGTACGGAATCGATTACGTGAACATGGTTTCCGTCCGCGACGCCCGGCTGTCCGTTCAGTTTGGTAAGACGGCATTGTGTAGCACGTTTGGCTTGGTGTAGAAGACACTTGCACTTTAATCGCCGTGACTGGGCGGGTATACTGTTTACGGACGAGTCCAGGTTTCACTTGGACAGCAGTGACGGCCGTTCAAGAGTGTATCGTCGTGTTGGAGAACGTTTTAGTGACGCCTGTGTTGTGGAGCGACGTGCATTTGGCGGAGGCAGTGTCATGGTTTGGGGTGGCATCACGTCAACTGGACGAACACCTCTTGTGGTCATCGATGGCAATTTGAACGCTGTACGCTACCGTGACGACATTATTCAGGCTCACGTCATCCCATTTGTGCAAGGACAGCAACGTCACATCACGCTTCAGCATGACAATGCTAGACCTCACGTCGCCCGGGTGGTAATGGATTTTCTAGCACAGCAGAACATCGATGTGTTGCAGTGGCCTGCGGTCTCACCCGATCTTGCACCAATCGAGCACGTCTGGAATGAGATGCAACGTCGTGTACGTGCACTGCCTAACCAGCCGCTGACGTTGAGAGCGCTTGGTCAGACGTTAGTACAGATCTGGAACGGCATTCCCCAGGCATTCTTCAACAATTTGGTAGGCTCTATGAGGCGACGGTGCCAGGCATGCATCGACGCAAACGGTGGCCATACGCGCTATTAACTTTGTGAACTGTTTTTTTTTTTAACCCCCCCCCCCCATGTCTTTCATCCCCAATACCGATGAAATGACGGATGCTGTGACATTTTAAATGAATTGACGTTTTGCTTAATTGCCTAATAAATAATGCTATGTGATCATTTTATCGTTTTATGTCTTGAAATTTTGTTTTTATCAACATGATAACCATACACAGTTACTTTTTTCCACTAGTATATATTCCCTCTTGTTTTCCTCTGCTCTTGTCGATACACTCTGTTCTGTATTGTGTGTTAGGGTACCTGATCACAAACGTTGCTACAATATAGGCCTGTTATACCATAAGTAATCAATACTGAGGTGTTAACTTTTATTTCAGTGTATACGGAGACATGATATAATTCAGTGGTAGAGTGATCGTCTGAGCTGCGGCTAGTCATAGGACCTGTTGTTGTATTTTCCTCATATCAACCAGTAATTGACGACTAGTACATTAAAGGTTGAGGTATGTACAATCATTTCTTTGATAAAATGCGTACAAAGGATCCATTCCTACTGTTCCGTTAAGTAGTCTATGTATACTATCCTGTCTGTTTACGGTTATATGGCGTCGGACATATGGTTAAGGACCACACAGATATTGAGAGAGGAAACCCGCTGTCGCCATTTCATGGGCTACTCTTTTCGATTAGCAGCAAGGGATCTTTTATATGCATCATCCCACATACAGGGTAGTACATACCACGGCCTTTGATATACCAGTCGTGTTGCACTGGCTGGAACGAGAAATAGCCCAATGAGCCCATCGACGTCGATCGATCCCAGACAGACCGCGCGTCGAGCGAGCGCATTACCACTGGGCTACGTCCCGCCCCATCCTGTCTGTGGGATACTGCAAATAAAATATCTCTTGCTGCTAATCGGAAAAAGTAGCCCATTTCGAGCGGCAGTGGGTTTCCTATCTGATTATCTGTGTGGTTCTTAATAATATGCCCCACGCCAGATGACCGTAATTATAATGTGTTAAGTGCGTCGTTAAATAAAACAATGTTCCTTCTTTCTCTCTTGTCTAAGTATCGATATAACCTTTAAGGTAGACACCAAAATAACCGTAGTTTAAAATATCCTGAGGTTTCGTTGAAAAAAATATATATACTTTGAATAATTTCCTTTACCATTGTTGCAAAAAATAATTAACTGGGCTTTTGTAATATAATAAGGTAGGCTACAAAAACAATTTGCGAAGACAATTAAACTTACCAAACGCAGCGAATATAGCCTCGATTTGTAGACTAAATAAACATCCTAGAATAAGATAATGTATCCTGACTCCAGCCATGTCGTGCGTCTTCTAAGAATGTTGATCAACCAGGAAGTAAGAATTTGGCCTCAATTTAAACAAGACGTTCGTTCTATTGACTGCACACGATTAAACAGTGTACATTATTCGATATTTGTAAACCGTGTGCGTGTAGCCTACTGTTTTGTGAGGGCAGTAAATGAGTCTTACATACGTTAACATGTGCGATATGAACCCCCAACCCACCCCGTCCACACCACATCCATAAAAAGGTTTTAAAACATTGATCCCTTTTTCGTGCTGCATCTAACCCACCATCCCTATTACATTCATTTGGATACGAATACACAGGTTATGCTGACAGGGTATTTAATGAAAAGCGCTCACCTCAAATGTGTGGAGTTGGTCAACCATGCAGCCAATTGCCGTCTTAAAAATAAGCAGCTAATATGACCTGATGACTGCTATATAAGGAAGGTGTCTAAATGCCGGTGTTTGAGGATCAGGGTATAGGTCAGTCGCTAAGTGTTTCGGGTGAGATTTCGTTGATCTTCCTCGTTGCGTTCAGTGGGTTATATCCCGTTCCAACCATTAATCCACTACGTCTCCAGGATATAGTCCTGCAGCAGAGGACCCCAAAAGTGAAGTGTACCCGGGCCGGAAGTATAACATGTGTCACTATGGTAGAAATTAATTTCTGTGGTGCAGAGTTCATAAAAATATAAGATGACATTTTCTAAATTTGTTGAGAACAAGATGGCGGCCGTTTTATAAAATGGCCGTCAGTCCATCGATAAAATTGTTTATCTTTAGAGCTACGACACTTAGAAATCTGATCTTGATGTCAAAACTGCTGTTTATAGGAAGGAAGGAAATGGTTTATTTAACGACGCATTCAACCAACTGCTGTTTATAGAGTCAAACTGTTTGTTATACTGTCAGATAATTGGTTGTCAAGCACGTAATATGGCTGACGAAAATGGTGGTATTTTTGACATGGAAATCTAATAATTTGTGTTGAAGGCCACCTTTTATGTTAAATACTAGTATTAAATGTTGATGGTTGATAAGTTTAGTTGATATGTTTTGAAGAATACTAAAACAAATTTTAACCAAAAATTGTAAATGTCCGTCTAAAATTATCAATGAAGATGAGGTACATATGCCATACCATTGATCAAATAGTCGCTAATTGAGTAAGTATTGTTATCATTATACAGCTATTAGCACTCACATGTTACCAGAACTACAAAACCAAACCATGAATGAATTCGAGAAAACACTTAATGAGTAGGGTTTATCAAAACTGATGTACAGATTCTATTTGCACTAATTGATCCCAAATTGCGGAACACCCTGATGTACATCAGTCGACCCTTTTCATATACATCAAAGTGCTCATGTCTTGACATTGGACAACGTTGCACAGCAGCATGCAAATGTATCTAAGGGATGCATCAGATGATTGTGTTGCATGTATAGATCCACCAACGCAGGTTATGTCAGTTCAAGTCAGTTGAGTTAAAATGTGTTTTGTTTAACAACACCACTGGGGCACATTAATTTATAAATCACGGGATTTTGGATGTCAAACATTTGGTAATTTTGACAAATAGTCTTGGAGAGGAAATCCGCTGCATTTGTTTCGGTTAGTAGCGATCCCACAGACAGGATAGCACATACCACGGTCTTTGTGGTGCACTGGCTGGGGCGAGAAATAGCCCAATGAGGACACTGACGGGGATCAATCCCAAACCGACCGCACATCAGGCGAGCACTTTACCACTGGGCTACGTCCCGCACCGTTTTTTTGTGTGTGTGGGTTTTTTTGTTTTGTGTGTGTGTGCTTGAATTTTACTCCAAACATTGAATGAATCATTCATTCATTCATTCATTCATACACCCACTCACTCACTCACTCACTAATGCATTCATTCGTTTATTTATTTAGGCGTTAGTAGTTACCTGTAGGTGTTTGTGGATGCCGATAGCTGTATAATGACAACAACGCTTTTTTACTGGGGAACCATTTGATCAAGAGGATGACATGTGGGTATCTTGATTTATTACTTTATACAATTATTTATAATTTGCAGTTCTATATTATTTTGATAATTTTGAAAACATGCTAACTAAACTTATCAATAATCTAAAACTTTCATTTGAAATAAAATTAGGGTTTTTAAGTCATGTTACAAATATTTTTAGATTTTCATACCTTAATATCTGGCAGTAGTTAGGAATAGTTTTAATAAACTCACTGAGTTCATATACATCAGTTTTGACACCAAGATCACATTTCCAAGTGCTGTAGATCTTAAGATATACAGTTTTGATGATGAACTGGCGGCCATTTTGTTCGCACCAATTTTAGAAAATGCCATCTTATATGTTCATGAACTCCACATCCCAGAGATTAATTTCAGCCACAGTGACACATGTTATACTTCCGGTTCCAGTTATTCAGGCTTTTGTGGTTAGGTGTTTGTGGATGACAACAACCAAATGTGTATAATGGCAATACTTTTAGTTGGAATTTGGTCATGAAATGTAAAAAAAAAATATTATGTAACCATTCCCTTCGATATTCCAGAGGTGTTATTTGCACGTGCTATTCACACTGCATGCGCCCACGTTGCCTTATGCGCATTTTGGGTTACGTGCTCCTTCTTATCATTGGAACGTAAAACGATTATATTGCTTCTCATCACTGAGAAAACTACTTTTGTTGGTATCTGATTGTCGACAACGTGATGTCACGCCTCTCATAAACTGAACGTCTTCGAGCGATTGGTATGCTTCAAGTTGGAATGGCACAAAACAGTGTTGCTAGACATCGTGGTATATATTGATGTTCATCAGAACACAACAGAATGTCTTCGGAGATGTTACCAATCGTTTGCAGTACTAAACATCTAATGTATTTAGGATGCCTACGTGTCACGTCACGTTTGCATATCGCCTATATCGGACTAGAACAGCTACGCAATCATTTAAAAACGACAAGTCACATCCCTAAACATCCCTAAGTTATGGTCAATTAGTGGAAGAGCTGCACGCAACCGGTTACGAGATCAAACATTACGACCACGACTGCTCAGCAATACGTTGTCCTGACTATTAACTACTCACTTTACAACGTCCTGTTACAACGTCAACGACGACGCACCAACATGGTATAGACCACACTTTAGTATCAGAAGACCATACTGGGCCACTTTACTTTTAACAGATAAATAATAAATGCATGACGAACAAAATTGTTTTACTTGTACAAAAAATATAAGTACAATACATGACACGTATTACCCTATGTCTGGATAAAATGTATCTACAATACTCCTTGATGATAGCCTGTATGGAGATAAAC